>NW_022196909.1:26401089-26407498 GCF_008632895.1 Mastomys coucha
GCACGCACGCACGCACGCACACACACACACACACACACACACACACACACAAAAGGGAGATGTTCCATTCTAGGCATTTAAGGAATCTTTTGAAATTGTCAGGTGACTATACAAATTATAACCCAAGCAAGAAAATAAGGAAATGGGTGACAATGGAAAAAAATCACACACACTGGACTTAAGCAAGCTAATAGGGACTTTTATAGAACTATTTTTTAATACAACGAAATTTAAAAACATGTGAAAATAATTAAAGGAAGTAGAAAAATGTATTTTATGAAATAATAGAGATTATGAAGATAAAGAAATAGAGCTGAGCATGGTGGCAACCTGAATTATGCAGGACAAGGCTAGCCTTGGCTACATAAGATCTCCTCAGTCTACCAAGCAAAAGAAAACATGAGCCGAGTCACAGCTAACTGAAAATTGAAAACTAAAATTAAATAAAAATAATTTGTAGGGCTGGAGAGCTGGTCTGCTCTTGCAGAGGCCCAGGGTTCCCTGGCCAGTACCTGTGTGGTGGTTTGAAACTGCCCATGCTCCAGCTCCCAATGGCCCAAAGCCCTCTTCTATCCTCACAGCACCAGGCATGAGCGTGGCGCATACACATGCAAGCAAACACACATAGGAAAATAAGTCTTAACAAATATAAGCAAAGAAAAGATAAATGAGTGATAGAAGTCATCTAGAAATAGATCCTGGTAAGATAATTCTAGTCATACTACTCTAACCTAGAAGAGAGGTGTGTGGGAAAGAGCAGCTCACCAGCTGCCCTTGGTGACTACAGCTCTCCAGCACAGCCAGAATGAATAACAAATTAGTATACGTATTCTTTGGAAATAAGTTAAAGCTAGATTTTCAAACAACCTGCTCAGTTTACTAACCAGTAAGGACTGTTCTCGGTCTCCAGCTCCCCCTTGGCTAGAGGTAACGGCAAGGGAACTGAAATACAAGGCAGGAAGGCAGCTTCAGTAGCATGCAGAAGACTGGGGGTGGGGGTCAGAAGGGAAGGAAGCGCTGTCTCTTTCTTTCTGAAGAGAGGGACTGTCTGTCTGTGTGGCATGTTCCCGAGCCGTGCACAGGGAGCCATCACTTGCCACACATTTTTGTTAGGAACTTCAGAAAATTCATCGATGCCTGAAATCTGGCCGCTCCTCAGCTAAGCAAGTGTTAGCCCCAGCCAACCAAATCTCTGATTCAAACCCTTAACTATTACATCCTCAAGGTCTCACTGCAGCACAATAGAGGATCTGCTTACGTAAGACTGGCAAGCAAAGCTCTCAACCAAATGAAGCCACCCACGAGGCTTGAGTGATGCACGAAATGGGTTTATACTGAAACACTGGGCAGGGCTCAGAGTTCTAGTGACTATGAAGCACAGGCGACCTAACTCTAGCTCTATTTTACAGCTGATAAAGACAGGCAGAGAGCATCTGGGCATCCTTAGGAACTAGGCACCATTTCCCAATCTTCCTTTATTGTTTAAAACTTAAAATAACACTGTTAAATTCTTCCTAAGAAGAGTGTCAAGCAAGCCACAGCACAAAGTGACTAAATGACTGGCATCTGTCCAGGCCACTGGGTTCCCCTTTAGGACTCCTCATTCTTATCTGACAGGAAAATCCTCAATACAGGAACCTTTTCCCTTGCGGCCTTATTCCTTGCCTAATTCTAACTCTTGATGTCCATTCCCTATTTCAGTGTCTCCTTCAGCTACAAGTACTTCTCAAGTCCCTTTGCCTATGCTAAGCTCCCCACCCCTGCTGCCCACCTGCCCTGCTCAATAATGGATGCCTCAATTCCTTAAGGAGGCCTTGTGTGCCCTCTCAGAAGGCAGACCCAATGTCACTTACTGGCATCTGTCTGACTCACTGCATTTCTCCTCTTCACTGAAATCACACTTATCCGTACACTTAGCTCATTAGTGTCCTTTATCCTTTTTACTAAAAATTTTGTAAGCAGTGTAGTGTAGCAGCAGCCGATACAATATGCTACCATCCACCTGACTCTTGAGTGCACAGCTCAGGGTGGATCCTGCCACTTAAGACAAACGAGAGGCGGAGTTTTCTTAGTGAACTCATTGCATAGAAACAGTTAGATACCCCATGCTTCCTGAAAAGACATGGCATCCTCACAACATGCTAACTGCAGGGCACAAATGTCTAGAGGCTTAAGCATGAGCACCAAGGCCTGATGTCTAGAGACTTAAGCATAAGCACCAAGGCCTGATGTCTAGAGACTTAAGCATAAGCACCAAGGCCTGATGTCTAGAGACTTAAGCATGAGCACCAATGCCCAGACCTTTCGTGGCTGTTTCGTGGTAACTTCATTACTACCATCTACTACTTACTTATGTATGTAATTCTAAATAACATTCGGCTACATGTTGGACGCACCTCTTGCCATCAGCCTCATTTCTAGAACACTGGTTCATACTGAAGCACCTGGAGTTCAGGAGCATAGACCTGAAACTCACACACTGACTATTATGTAAATGACAGAGAAATGGTGTGTAACACTGCTAGAGAATTTGGAGGAATCTGACTTGTACCACTAAAATTCTGTCACTTGATGGGACTCACTCTGAGCCCATGATGGATACTACTACATATGGAAAACAGCACCTGCCATCTCTGCAGAAGTCCAGTGTACAAGGAATATCACCAGTCAGGGAATTTTAGATTCCTATTGGCTCATCTGGCCAAGCTACATTCAAGTTGTTTCATTCATTGTAATAATTATGTTACATAATATGATAAGCTTAACTTATAAACAAAGAATAAGTTGTTGACATATCAGACCTGGATCTGGCTGCTAATTCTACATTTCCTTTGCACTTTCCTGGGGAGGTGACATGAGTCTCTTCAGTGTGAATTAATATTTTACCAAAATTATTCTTTGTTTATTAAATATGGGCTTCTAGGCTTTCTTTAAATATTCTTACTAAGTCGTGTGTGTGTGTGTGTGTGTGTGTGTGTGTGTGTGTGTGTGTGTATGATGCTCAGATAAGTGTTAATCAAAATGCTGCATAAATAACAGGTCACCTAAAGAACTATTACAAATCATTAGAAAGTGGAAACCAAAACCTGATGCTACTACTAGAATATAATTAGGAAAAAGAAGTGGAGGCCCCATTTTCCTTTAGCCAGGGCATAAAAGGAAAACTTAAAAATGTAAGAAAGAAATGAAGAATGCAAAGATACAATAAATTAACCAAAACTATAAATCTAAAATTTTGGTATTTACTTACATACCACACTTTTTATTCAGATTTATTCAGATTCAACTCAGAACCAAAGTGGAAGGCAGGAAAGCTCATAAAGCAACTAAGAAACGATGAAGTCCCTGTTCCTTCCCTGCCCACACAGGAAAGGGCCTGCAGGAAGCTTGGCTCTCGTAGAACCCCCATCTGGCAGCCAGGGCTAGTGAAGACAGTTTTGAGAACCCTCTAAGTTCCCACTTTCTATCTGATGACAGAACTGTACCAAACCATCCTCTCCAGTCGGGGTGGTAATGTACACCTGAAATGCTACTAGACGAAAGCCTGTGAGTTCAAGGTCAGGCTAGTTTACAAAGCAAACGCAGTCTCCAAAACAAAATGACAACTTTTCTCTATTCCCCCCACACATACACTCTCCACACACCTTCTCCACACCTGATTCTTCTATGTGGTGATACCAAAGCATGACATAATAACCTGACCTCAAAACTGTTCCTGAAACAAAATAAAAAAGGAAGGAAGGTCTCTTCTCAGACAGCTGCACTATTGGGACAACTATAATTCTTAAGTTAAATTATATGTCACAATCTCGACACTCTGTGAGGCTGTGGAATACCTGACAATAAGTTACTAGAGAGCTCATGGCATATGAATAGAGTTACATGCAGGGCATTTTTCTAGACATTGGACTGAGCCTGGACAGAATATTACCACCTTTGCAAATGTATAAACCTTTGAAATAACACCTGCAACACTTATTCGGAGTACTCATGTTTTCAATTTCTGCTATTCAATGACTTGTCATTAGAGTAGGTATCCTGCCTCTTGAAGTTCTATCAATACAACTTTTACAGTGTCAGCAACTGAATCCAAGACCTCGTGTTTGCTAGTCCTAAGTACAATAGTACTGAGCTACACTTCCAGGCCCTCAAGGTTTACTAACATTGGCCACACACCAAGCAGAATCCTCTCTTTCCTTAGTGTCACCTTGCTGTAAGCCTGACTACCACACACTGTCTACAGCCCTGATGACTCCCCATCTAGGCTCATTCTCCTCAGGTGCAGGAGCAAACACTGAATTAGGAAATACAACACTCTTGGGGGAGGCAGGTGATCTCTATGAGATGTCATCCTAGTTTATCACCAGCTAACACAAACCAGGCCTGATGTATGTATGCTTCTGTCAGAAATGGCAGGGTGCCCAGGACCCATCTTGAGCAGCAAAAAAATAAAAATAATAATAAAAAAAAATTAGTAAAAACAACAAGAATAACAGCAGTACTAAATCAAGTATGAAAAGGATGCTGCTTGCGTGCTGTCAGTGTTGCTTTGTTGTGCTGTGTAGGGGAATACACACCAGGTAAACTACACATTTCTACACTATTCACACTCACACGATCCAGCACCGAGTAGGCTATGGTAGGAGAGTCTAAGGCCAGCTGAGATGCTGTGAGAGACCCTGTCTCAAAACCTAAAAAAAAAAGGCATTGGGGCTTGGGACGAAGTTCAGCTGACAGAATATTTGCCAAACATGCACAAAGTTCTGGGTTCCCAGTGTAGACCCAAACACTGCAGGTACAGTCGCAGTACTTGAGAGGCAGAGGTGCACGTTTAAGGCCAGCCTTCACTAGCTAAGGTTCCAGGCCAGCCTGTGCTTCCTGAGACCCTCTCAGCAAGAGTCTTCAAGTACACTGTACTTGTCAGCAAGTACACTGGATAGAACCAGTAGCAACTATGAGTCAGACACTGCAACACAACCTCCAATTCCACTACCAGCAAAAGATGGAACTGAAAAACCTGGATGCAAACCGGATGCCAGCAGATTCCCGTACAGACACAGTGCTTCAAGAGGATGTCCAAAGCTTTTAAAAACATTTATCACGACGCTACTTCCTACCTGATATATTCTAAAGGGGATATAACGAAATCCATGTTCTTCTGGAGGATATTCCATGAGTTTCCGGTTGATGGCCCAAAACTGGTCAAATCTGTCTGAAATGATATAAATTCTATTATTAAGAATGAACATCACAACAGATTAGCTCATACAGGACACTAAAGTCTTGACCATTCAGAGATTTCTGAGAAGCATTAGGACATTGTTTACAGTTTTTTCTCTTAATGTTAGCAAAAGGAAGATACGAAATTAATCTTTAACATCTTTGTTTTCCCTCCCAAGAAAAACCCTCAACAGGTATGTAACTACTTTTGTTATCAAGGCAAAGGCCACCAGTAGAGACAGATTGTCTCTGGTCTAACCTCTGCTACTAATCTATATAAGAACAAACTTGCACAATTTAACTATTAGTCAGCACTTACACAAACAACAGTGTAGAAGAACTGAAAGAAATGTGGAACCTGGTGCTGGGGCAAAATCTGGATAGAACTTGCTCTGAAAGTACAAGAGTCTGAGTTCAGCCTCCTGGAACCTATGCAAAAATGTCAGGCGTGATACTGGGACCAGCAGGACCAGGCACACAAAGTAGTTCCTTCCAGTCTCTCTGGGCTGGGGTCCTGAGCGGATCTTGGACACAAGCTCTGCAGCCAGTCCCACAACACTCAGAGGAAGCTCCACGCCCAGGCGCTCAGACACTCAAAATCAGAGGTGAGGAGGACCCAACATCTCTCCCAACATTGGGAATAACTGGGGCCTGCAGGACCAGGCACGCAGGAACTCTACCAGCAGAGTGGCTCTGGTTCCTTCCCATCTCTCTAGGCTGGTGTCCTGAGCAGACCTTGGGCCCAGGCTCCACAGCCAGTCCCACAACACCCAGAGGAAGCTGCTGCACTCCCAGGTGCTCTAACAAGCCCAGGGTCACAGGATCCCAGAATCACAGGATCACAGAGACAGCCTGACTCTGAGGAGTTCTGATACAACCAGGATCACAGGAAGAGACAGCCTGACTCTGAGGAGTTCTGATACAACCAGGATTACAGGAAGGACTGGCTCCAGGCAGATTTAGCCAGGGCAGGTAGCACTAGAGATAACCAGACGGCAAGAGGCAGGCGTAAGAAAATAAACAACACAAATCAAGGTTACTTGGCATCATCAGAACCCAATTCTCTCACCATAGCAAGTCCTGGACACACCATCACACTGGAAATGCAAGAGTCAGATATAAAATCATTCATCATGATGATGATATAGGACCTTAAGAAAGACATAAATAGCACCCTCAAAGAAATACA
>NW_022196909.1:26411087-26411243 GCF_008632895.1 Mastomys coucha
TGTATTAACTTAAAAATATTTGAGTCATGTCTACATTTGGCTATCATAAATCACATTACTAAGAACATTAGGCCGGGCGGTGGTGGCGCACACCTTTAATCCCAGCACTTCGGAGGCAGAGGAGGCCGATTTCTGAGTTCAAGGCCAGCCTGGTCT
>NW_022196909.1:26411362-26412098 GCF_008632895.1 Mastomys coucha
CCCCCCCCCCAAAAAAACCCCAAAAAACTAAAAAAAAATCAGTGTACATGTTTTGAATATGTTTTCAATTCTCTTGGACCCAAGAGTGAAATCTCTATGTCTTATGGCAAAGCTGTTTAACTGTTTGTTACCCAGTAAATGTTTTAAGGAACTGCCAAACTATTTTCCAAAGTGACTAAACCATTTTCTGTTTCTACCAGCAAAGTCAAAGATTTCTAATCCATGTTTGGTAGTGCTACTACCAGCACTATTCATTTTGCCCTTTTTTTTTTTTTTTTTTTTTTTTTTTTTTTTGAGACAGGCTCACTATGCAGCCTTGGCATGCCTGAAACGAATAGACAGCCATCTGTTTCTGTCTCCCAAGTGCTAGGATTAAAGATACGCCTGGCCATTTTTGTTTTTTATATGGACATCTTAGTCACTACAAGGCAGGAATGGAATGTGGTTGTGATTTGCATTTCTCTAATGACTAAGTATCTATTCATGTGCTTGCTGGCCATTTATGTACTTGGAGACTTCTCTAGAGGAAAGTCCAAAGTTCTAATTTGTCTTAATTTATTATTGTGTATGATGTGATATGTGTATGAGTATAGGCACACATGCCACATTGCACATGTGAAGTCAGAGAACAGCTTTTGAGAATAGAGCTGGTTCCCTTACTATGTGTCCCCGGGCATGATGGCACACTTCCATAATCAAAACTCATGGGAGGTAGAGGCAGGATGATCAAGGCTAG
>NW_022196909.1:26412109-26412610 GCF_008632895.1 Mastomys coucha
TGATCAAACTGCAGGTCCCCACCATTTTCTTAGGAGCACACAGTGCAAAGCAAAAATATATGTCTTTCATACTGGTACTGTCTTTGAAGGATAATCAACTAGCCTTTCCTAAGCCTCCAAATGAGATTATAAAATTCATTAATATTAGGTATCTTTCTGTATTTATTTACCTTAATCATTCTTCTCATCACCATTATTCTGTGTGTGTATATGTGTGTGTATGTGTGTGTGTATATATGTGTGTATGTGTGTGTGTGTTTGTCAGGTCAGGGAAAGTCATTGTGGTGGGAGACTGAGGGTGCTGGTCACACAAATCTAATTCCATCTCTTACAACAAAAAAAACCCAGGAATTGACAATTACCTTTTCTTAATATCTTAATATGAAAATTAATATTACCAACATAACCCAAGTGATTGAAATCCAAAAAAATAAAGAATTAGAAATTTGTTGATTGTCATTCAATGGTCTCTCTAATTTGGTAATTGGAGAAATAGGTCCA
>NW_022196909.1:26412909-26413107 GCF_008632895.1 Mastomys coucha
GAACAGCTTACATATTGCAAAAGTATTTATATACCCAGGGGAGACATAGACAATTAACTTGGGACATACCTTGTAGGAAAAAGAACAACAAAGAGTGAGACTGAATGCTTTGCTTGACATCTGTAGCTCCTGTATCAAGTTTGAAGAAGAGGACTTTATAAGTTCCTCTTTCTCTGAGATGAATGCTTTTCCAAATTA
>NW_022196909.1:26413948-26415412 GCF_008632895.1 Mastomys coucha
ATTGTTATAATATTTTATAAATTTTAAGGAATATGACAAAAAAGATATTGTAGGTTTTGAAGAGGGGGGTCTCTGGGAGGACTTGGAGTACAAAAGGGAATGAGAATGTGATTTAATTCTATTTACTTAAAATGTTTTTAAATGTTAACAAATTCAGACAAATTGAAATCATGTAACTTTTCTCATCATAATGCAATCAAAGTTAAAAAAAAATAAATGAAAGTACTGCATTTGAAAAAAAAATGCCAGGCATGATTTAAAGGTGTCCGCTTTAATCCCAGTACCAAAGAGAAAGAGACACTGCATCCAGGCCAGGCACTTGGCCTAACTGGCACTCTAAAGGCAATGAAGGACTTTGTCTCCAGGCATTCACACCCAAAGGGGTGGGGCTGTCAAGCATGGATGGATGTAATCCCCTGGCTGAATTGGCTTGTCTAACATGTACAAAGCCCTGGGTTCAATTCATAGCCCATGCGGGGAGGGGGGTCGGAATGTGCATGTGCGAAATGTCAATTGCAGCTCAATTTCATACTGATTACACTTTAAAGGTTTTTCTTTTTTAGGTTGAATTAAAACATGACTAAGTTATAGATCATAGACTGTAGGGTCTAGCTCTTTTCTAAGTACATTCAATGGTCATTTTTTTGCAAATGCAGTCATATAGTATGTGGCCTTTTACAATTGCTTTGTGCACATATATGGGCACACACATGCACAGTATGATGTTTTCAAAGTTCCTGTAATACGTAGTCTTAAAAGTTTCAGTTATTTTTATGATCCAATAAGCATTCAGTGGTATAGAGTTACAAAACTGTATTAACTTAAAAATATTTGAGTCATGTGTACATTTGGTTAAGAACATCAGGCCGGGCGGTGGTGTCACACACCTTTAATCCCAGCACTTCGGAGGCAGAGGAGGCCGATTTCTGAGTTCAAGGCCAGCCTGGTCTACAGAGTGAGTTCCAGGACAGTCAGGGCTATACAGAGAAACCCTGTCTCAACCCCCCTGCCAAAAAAAAAACCCAAAAAACTAAAAAAAAATCAGTGTACATGTTTTGAATATGTTTTCAATTCTCTTGGTGGACCTAAGAGTGAAATCTCTATGTCTTATGGCAAAGGTATTTAACTGTTTGTTACCCAGTAAATGTTTTAAGGAACTGCCAAAGTATTTTCCAAAGTGACTAAACAATTTTCTGTTTCCACCAGCAAAGTCAAAGATTTCTAATCCATGTTTGGTAGTGCTACTACCAGCACTATTCATTTTGCCCTGTTTTTTTTTTTCTTTTTTCTTTTTTCTTTTTTTTTTTGAGACAGGCTCACTATGCAGCCTTGGCTTGCCTCAAACTCATAGACAGCCATCTGTTTCTCTCTCCCAAGTACTAGGATTAAAGATGTACCTGGCCATTTTTGTTTTTTATATGGACATCTTAGTCACTACAAGGCAGGAATGGAATGTGGTTGTGA
>NW_022196909.1:26421242-26422666 GCF_008632895.1 Mastomys coucha
CCAACATCTCTGGCTTCCACAGGTTTCTTCATGCGGATGCATGCAGATGCATCCTCTCTTTTGTTCTGTTCCTTACTGAAGGCGGGCAATTACTTATAATTGCATGTGATATACATACAAACAGGCACATGTTTACACATGAGCATGCACACACCCTCCCTCCCTCCCTTTCTCTCTCTCTCTTAAACATTTATTCAGTAATTATTTTTTAAATTATTTCATGTGTAAAACTGTTTTGTTTTACATGTATGAGAGCATTGTACATGCCTGGTGTCCACAGAGGTCAGAGGAGGCAACAAACCCCTGGCCCTGGGGATACAGATGATTGTGACTGCCACGTGGGTGCTGGGGACCAGGCCTAAGTGCTCTGCAAGACCAATTAGTGTTCTAAACCACAGAGATATCCCTCTAGTCCTTTATTCAGCACATTTTAATAACAAGTGATATATATGATAAACCCAAAAGGAAATTTTAATCAGAATCCTAATGGCAAAACGAGGTTAGTAAAATTTGAGACAAACCTAGTATTTCCATATTATTCACTTACAACTCAAATATCTGAATCTCATGGTATATTCTCTTAAGCATGGCACATGAAAACAATAGAACTAAAGACAGTGATGGCGCTCATTAGAATACAAGATCCTTCCTTTGAAAGAAAATGCTTCATGAGCCTTCCTAAATATATTAAAATGAAAAGCCTTCCTAAATATATTAAAATAAAAGACACCAATCTTAGAACTTAAAAAAAATTCAAAAGTTCTTTAAGCAGAGCGAATTTAAGGTAAAGGACTAACAAATATGAAATTACATTTCAAAGGGATTATAACAAAAATTAAACTTTTATATGCCTATAAAACTAACCCTTTTTATTTCAATGAAACTAAATGCTCCCTTAACGTATCTATCTTCGAGTGGTAATCAGAGTACCGGGCTAAACATAGACTTACACAACTAGATCTCGTAAGAGGAGTGCACAGATAACCAATCTGTAGGATGTATGAAGATTCCCAGGCTATCAAGGTCCTAATTAACACAAGTACAATCTGTTTGGTATTCTGAAATAACCATCTAGATGCTTTTTCCCAAGTTATTTTATGTATGATGTTTGTATTCTAGGAGGTTATAATCCAAACATTGCTTGTATTTATTTATTTAAAATTTGTGAGCAATCTTTCTTCAGAAGCTTAACAAACTATCTTCTCATTAAAGCACAAATGCATTCACTTATAAAATTCCTATCAGCCTTTTCTGCACGTGTGCATGTACATATATATGTATACCCAAATGTGCTCTTGTGCATGTACATATATATCCACATGTGCATGTTCATGTATACCCATATGTGCATTTGTACAGAGGCCAGAAGTTGACACTGGGTGACTTCTTAATTACTCTCTATTTTATTTACTGAGGAAGTAGTA
>NW_022196909.1:26422677-26423686 GCF_008632895.1 Mastomys coucha
TCTGTCAAAGTACCGAGAATTCTCCAATCTCAGTGTCCCTGTCCCTGCTGTTCCTAGTCCCCATCTGCGTTCGACACTCTAACTCTAGATAAACGCTTATCTCCTGAGCGCTTCAGTCTTCATCTAAGGATACTACATCAGTTAAGGTTTGTGGGCCAGCCTGCAGCATGTGTGCCTATACGACCTATGCTAGTGACTGTCTGCATCACTGGGATCTAAACGTCTCAAGGACAGCTAGCATTCCTGCCGGTTCTGCTCCCTAGGTATTTCTAGCTCCTAAAGCACCACACCATGAAATCAACATTGAATAGCACCCATAAACGAGGAAGCAGATTATAGAGACACAATGTCAGAGCAGAGTGGCAGGAAGACCCAACCCAAGAAGAGCTGGCAAAAAGAAACATGGCGGGCAAAATGAACCGTAGAAACAACGTTCAGCAAGATGACTGTGAAGACACTGCCACAGAAAAGAGACGGAGGAAATGCTTTTTCTGGAGGAAAAGGTCAAATGACCACAGTGCTAACTGCACTCTGCTGGGTCAGAGATGCTGGGACTCTGCAGTGGGAGGCATGAGATTTGTAGTCATGGATCCTCGAGCACAGTGCTAACGGTGCTCTGCTGGGTCAGAGATGCTGGGACTCTGCAGTGGGAGATATGAGCTTTGTAGTCATGGATCCTCAGATAAGCAAGAGTTTCATCAGGAAAGGCAAAAAGTAAAAGAAATCAAGGCTGGTAAGAGAACTCAAGGGTGAAGTCACAGGCAAGCCTGACACTAGAAAGAAAGCAGTAGCTCCCCAATGCTATTCTCTGTCCTCTACTTGTATACTGCGGCACCTACACTACCCACCGTATACGTACTCACATGCACACACAATAGAATGATTTAAAAAAAACACTAAAAGAGAAGAGCTGGAGAGATGGCTCAGTAATTAAGAGTGACTGCTACTGCTCTTCCAGAGGACCCAAGTTCAGTTCCCAGCACCCACAGAGGCTGGCTCACAGTGGCTG
>NW_022196909.1:26428417-26430991 GCF_008632895.1 Mastomys coucha
AAAAAAAAAAAAAAAAAAAATTGAAACCTACAAATTTCAGATGTAGTCAAGTTCACAACAAAGAACAGCAGTCACAGTGCGATATAGATTCATGCTATGCATTCAAGACTTATGTATTTTTATGTTTCAGTTCTGGGAATGGAAGCCAGGGCTTAGCACTGAGTTGAGTATGTATATGGCGGGGGCTGGGTGTGTGTGTGTATATGTATTAGAATCTAACATCTCTTATATGCTAGGGAACTTCTCTACTCCTGAACTACAGCCCTAGATATTTGGGGTTTTATTTTGAGATAAGGTCATATGAATTTCCCTGACTGGCCCAGAATTCGCTCACCACTCTCTTGTCTTAGCTTCCTGAGTAGCTGGGTTTATAGATATACATCTAATAATAGTAGAAACTATATAAAGGTTTTGTGAGAAATTCCTGCACTCAACAGTTTACTGAAAACCTAAAACTGTTCAATAAAATCAAATAAAACATAACAACACAACCCAAAAGTCAGTCTGTCCTATGACTTGGTTCCTGCATGACAAAGCATACATACTTTATTCAGCATGCCACTTATTAACTGGGTCCATTTTCACATTAATTGTGGGGCTTACTCAGAAAGTTAAACCTTCACTAAGTACAAAAGCTAAAATGCATTTTTCTCACTTCTGGAAGCACAGTAAACCCATCTCTGAAGAAAGTTTTAAATCCTAGTCAGGTCTTCTTAATTCCTCACAAAACAGCGCCATCTCGTGTCCTGTTGTATGAATAACCCACTAAAGGCTCCGGCTACTTCCATTTAGACATAAACTTGGTCGTAATTCAAAACCGCAATGGTTCACACCCAGGTGTATATACGTGCGAAGATACCACTGTAAATCCCATCAGCTTTTGAACTGTGTGCTCATAATTATATTAAAAAAACACAAGAGAACAAAGAGTCAAAATCGCATATCCCTTCTTGAGAGCACTCACAATTGTTTCTGAGGAATTAGATTTAAACAACTTGATTATAATTATGAGCACTCCAGAATCTTTGTGTCTACAGACATGCCTATTTTTCTATCTCCAAAAATGCAGTCCAAAAACAGCACTTATGAAGGATATTTTATCTGAAATACAAACTTGCCAAAATGGCTAACAGGCACTTTTTATTTTAAAGGTAAAAATAACTTAGGCTTTACAAAATAGCAGATCTCAGTTCCAAGTGTCAGTTCAAGAAAACCTAGCAATAGCTACATAGGTTCCTGCCTGAGTCTGTGTTTGCTTTAATATCATAAAACTATGCCTTTATTATGAACAGTTAAAAAGAGACAAACAGTACTCACTGAAGATTAGCATTTGAAAGTGAAAAAAATCAAATAATAATTCCTTGAATCTGAATGATTTTTCAAAATATGGCATTAAAAAAAAGAAGCAGGTGAAATAAGGAGCATCGTCTACAGCCACCAAGCAGCATATCATCGTCTACAGTCCTGTGATGCCCATGGCTAGCCCGAGCCCTGCCAATCCCCAGTAGGACTAGTGCAGAGTTAGGAAAACTTACTATTAATTTGGATGCCTCTTCTTATTCTCTTATGACTAAAAAGATATTACTCATCATTTCTGGGTAAGAGGTGTGTTCTTTAAGACTTTTTTAAAAGACTACATGATCTGCAGATCATAGTGGTGGCACATGCCTTTAATCCCAGCATTTGGAAGGAAGAGGCAGGCGGATTCTTGAGTTCAAGGCCAGCCTGGTCTACAGAGTGAGTTCCAGGACAACCAGGGCTACACAGAGAAACCCTGTCTTGTAAAAAAAAAAAAAAAAAAAAAAAAGATTCTGCACAATCTCCTGAGCTTAGATGCCCAGCACTCCTGCAGCAAGATGTAGGAAAAGAAAGGAGAGTTTCTAGAAGCAGCTGGGCCAGCTAGCTTGGCATGCCCAGTGGAAACCACTTAAAAACTCTGTGTCAAGCAAGTGCAAGATTAGGACTGATACATGAGGTTGTCCTCCGAGACACACACACATTTTGGCATGTAGGCATCTGCATTCACACACATGAACACATAGAAACTCACACCATACAGAGGAAAAAAGAGACAGCAATAGAGAAAAAGTAGATGGGGGGGGCAGGGAGGTCTGATCTAGAGATGTGGCTTCACAGTTAAAGGTACCGACAACTCTCATAGGACCTGGGGTTAATTCCCAGCTCCCACTTGGTGGCTCACAACCATCTATAACTTCATTTCTATGGAGTCCAGAGCCCTCTTCTGACCTTGAGGAGCACTAGACATATATACATGCAAAACAGGAACATAAAATAAGGTTAAAAAGTAAATAAATAAAAGACATGATTTTCAAGGCAAGATCAGATTTGTGATGGTTTTGGTTTTGTCTCTCAAGCTTTCACTTAGGGTTAAATTGTACTAAAGATAATGACAATAAGTCCAAGTTATAATTCAAATGTTTTGGTGGGTTTTGGCTTTCCAGAAAAGCTTCTTTTAGGTTTGGGGTTCATACCGTTTGTGGGTCGTACGTGCTTTGTCTGAATTTGGACAAATTTACAACTACACTGACAAAAAGGTGACAACAGTTCTATGAC
>NW_022196909.1:26431809-26432363 GCF_008632895.1 Mastomys coucha
AGTGTTGTGTTTACTGGCATGTGCCTCTTACCACAACTAAGCATGCAGTATACTTTCTTGAGGTTATATATCCTTTTAATTATGATGACAATTTTTGATGGGAAAAAAGTGTGCCATTACCAGGTTATATATTCCAAATATGAAACTATTTGAAAATTCCATGTAGCCCATATCAAATGTAAATCTAACAGAAGGATGAGGACTATGATTAGCATATACATCATAAAATATGTGTCTTACATATTGAGGTCACTGAAGTCACAGCATTCTAACCTCTGCATAGAGTTTAGTAAATATCCAACAATCACAATGACTGGACAGTAGTACGGTGTCAGTGAGAGAGAACTTACACTACATTTTCTTCTTGGCCAAGGGCAAACACAAAGATACAAGACACGGAACTGTCCTAACTACCTATGCACACTGGAAAAGTGGCATGTGTCTCAAACATGGAAAGTACTCTTGGTGGCAGGTAAGGCTGGCACGCACCTGCACCTGTACTCCAGGCACTTAGGAGGTTAAAGCAGGAAGGTAGTAAGCCATACAGGAGGGGG
>NW_022196909.1:26434928-26437602 GCF_008632895.1 Mastomys coucha
ATATATAGCATGTGCATACATACATATACACACTCACATAAAACTAGGAACATAATTATATCTTATATTATTATTTATGGTTAATATGCCACAGTAGCTAAAATTTGAAAAATATAATTAAGGAATCGGTAATGTTTAACCATACATCCTGGATCCAGGTAAAATCAGGTCTCTACAACCAACCTGTAAGCATTACAGGACAATCAATGTAAGCAAAAGTAAGAGGCTACAGATCTCCAAAAGACAGGAAGGCAGATGAACTCATATTCCAATAGAAGTATCTTTTCCCTTTCTCTACTTGCCTCACTGACTCTCTCTCTTCCTCTCTTTCCCCTTCTGAACCCCCCTCTTTTCATGTACCACAGACTGGCTTTGAACTTGCTGTGTAGCTGATGACCCCCAACTTCTGATCTACTTGTCTTTACCTCCTGAGTACATGCACCACTATGCAGGCCTGTGTGATGCTGAGGATCAAGCTGGGGCTTCTGAATGCTAGGCAAACATTCTAACAAGCAAGCTACGGCCTTAGGAGCAGTGTCTAAGTCACAGAGTGTGGCAAGGGAGAAGCCAAGTACAAAGCAAATGTACTACTGTGAAAAAAAGGAGGCCAAAGCTGGAGCCCTGGTTTGAGTAGAGATCTTCAGGATGTATTCAGTTTCCACTTATGATCCAAAAGAGAGCCATGCCTAAGGAATGAGGACCACCTCTTTCTTCAGAAGCTAAACGAAAAGCGAAGTGACCAGCCTGTGAGAGAATCAGGAACAGCCACACTGGCAGGCTGAAGTGAACAGATGATGAGAGAGTCAGGACAGCCGCACAGGCAGGCTGAGGTGGAAGAGATGATAAGAGAGTCAGGACAGCCACACAGGCAGGCTGAGGTGGAAGAGAGGACTTTGCAGAATTGAAGTGGAGTTGATATTGTGCGGATCTGGGCCTGGAGGCCAGGGCTAATTTCTACGGCTAAAGTATGACCTGCTCCCAGGGCGATGGCTGTATTCTACTGTATACAGATTCATCAGGAGTCAGGCACTGTGCATTTACCATTCTGCAGTCCCATCCAGAGCTGCTTGTGGTCTTTTTTCTGCATCTCATTGATCACTTGACTTTTATGCTTTAAAGCATCAGCTTCCTTCATACACGACATGAAGTGAGCCTCAACCACATCCTTGGATGGGCAGTGTAGAAGGTCCTTTTCTGGAAAACTCTGTCAAAGGAAACACACACAATGCAAAACAGGTATGCAGACATAAATTAGCGTCTCAGGAGAACTACATTTCCCCTCACCAGTGTTCACACTATGTCATACTTCATTATCATGATAGCTACTAATAGTTAAAAATTCAATTTAGAAAGTATCGCCCATTTGACACAATCTGTACTATTCAATAATCCTCATCTGTGAAGTTATCTTTTGTATGTTCCTAAGCATATCACATGTATGACACCTATGAACTGACATCAGCAATTGCAATGCGCAGCCTTTGGAGCCAGAAGAAGGCCCAGCTCAACCTAGCAAGGCTTTGAAATCTCAATGACAGGAACTCAGGAGACAAGGGACAGCAGTAAAAGAACAGAGAGCTGAGCTACTTATACAGTCAAAGCAGTTGAAGGACAGACTGCAGAGTGACAGATGCCGCGCCATGGCCTCCCTGCCTCACCCCCACCGTGAGGCATCTTTTTCACATCCACCCAAGCGAGAGTAAAGGCCACAGTGAAATTACAAAGAGATCCTTGATCCATTACACCTCCATCTTTCCTAATGTGCACTAGCCATTGTGTATAAGCTTATCCTCCAGATCCAAACAAACTCTCACAGACAGAGTGCCGTGCCATGTTTACTTTCAGTTATCTTCCAAATTGAAAGCATGACAAAGTAAACTTAATTTCACTTCTACAGGATACTCAGGAAGCTTCCCTTTAGGAATCTGTTCATCTGAGGTATGGGGTGTCTTTTTATTACTTCACACATACACTTCTTACTATGTTCTAAGGGCCAAAGCCAGGACTTTCTGTGTTTTACTACTGAGCTATACTCTTAGACCCTCCTTCTAGAGATCATAACTGCATTAATTTGAATATTCACTCACTGACTGCAATGTATCTAGATGGGTTATAAGAAACTGTACAGCATTAAATCAAAGCACTGCTTACAAGTAAGTGAAAAAATTCAATCTACTGGTAATACCACAAGAATGACACTACTTTATTAAAGCAACTAAGCAATACACTTTCATGTCACATGCAAAGAATCAAGTATTTTATTAAACATGAGCTCTCACTGTTGGGTTAGTATTACCTCTAGTAGGAGACACAGCTTTTAGAATGAAAAGTATAAAGTCATAGTTTATAAATTTACTTTAATAAAAATAAAAAAAGTTTCCCAAAATTACCTTGGTGTACATAAAAGGGCTGGGAGTGAAGGGCATTTTTTCTCCCAAGTATTTCTTCTAATGTATTTTTTTCCAAGAAAAGAAAGAATATATTGGGAAAAGTAACTCCATGCCTATTATACTTCCAGATTCAGGAGGTAGCAGCAAGAGGGACACAAATCCGAGGCCAGCATGGGTTATGCAAACTTATAACCCACTCCTTCTGTGCCTCCCAAGCCACAACCCAAAAGCTGACAGAAGTTAAATGTGTCACCATGTGTCACACATGGTGACACATGGCTGTA
>NW_022196909.1:26437891-26439097 GCF_008632895.1 Mastomys coucha
TACCTCTTAGCCACTTGCCTGAGTAAGCTAGGCTCTGGAGAGGCTGTGGACTCGTCCCTAAAAGTCCTATGGTTTTTAACTGCACAATCTTAAAAAGCAGTGGTTTTTTTGTTTTAAGGAATGCATGCTCGATTATAGCAGAACTGCTTATATAAATGGCAGAGTCAGATATCCTTGTCTTCTTCTAGATTCAAGTCCATCATGTAGGGGTCTGGAGAGGTGGCTCAGTGGTCAAGGGCACTTGCTGCTCTTGCAGAGGTCCCAGACTGGGTTCCCAGAATCCGAATGGCTGCTCATATCCATCTATATGTCTAGTTCCAAAAGATAGGGCACTTCTTCTGGCCTCTACAGGTTGCAAGCACACTTATTCAGGCAAAATGTTTATTCACATAAATAAGTCTAAACTTTTTTTTTCAGGTTTATTTATTTGTTTAATGTATATGATTATGCTGTCTTCATGCATACCAGAAGAGGGCATCAGATCCCATTACACATGGTTGTGAGCCACCATGTGGTTGCTGGGAGTTGAACTCAAGACCTCTGGAAGAGCAGCCAGTGCTCTTAACTGCTGAGCCATCTCTCTAGCTCTAAAAACCATTTTTTTTTTCAAAAAAAAACATCATTTAGAAAGTTTTTGCTGTGCCACTAGTCAAACTCAGTAAATTGTCTTTTATTCCGAACCTGGGTATAAAGCTTTTCATGACACTGGTGACTGAACTTGTTTTGTTTTTTTTTTTCCTCTATTGGTTTTGTTGTGTGGCTTTTCTACTTTATTTTGCTAATGTAATGTATTACAGTGATTGATGATAGAGTGTTGAATCAATCCTGTTTTCATGAGGTAAACTCAACAATGTGGGTACTGCTCTTGTTTAGGTACTGCTGGCTTCATTTGCTAATTTTATTGAAGATTTTTAGATCCATGTTCATAAAGGATATTGAGGTGCAATTTACTTTCAATTTCTTTAACAATATTCGGTTCAGTTAGAACCTCTGAAACAGGCTCTAAGTCAGCACGTGTCCTTACTGTGTGAGTGTCTTTGTGTTCTTCAATCACACAGCCCAAGCTCCTAGAGCAGTGGTGGTAGTACACAGCAGGATCTTAGCATTTACTGCGCTAATGCTTACACTTTCATATATGCATTAGACAACCCAGGGACACCACTAAAGCTCTTCTTCCACGGTAGCAGGCAGATGGGGATGGAGATG
>NW_022196909.1:26440465-26441631 GCF_008632895.1 Mastomys coucha
TGACCAGTACTTTTCAATTAGTAAGACAAATTACACAGCAATAAATTTACCTGGTCTCAAAACTACAAAGAATTGTGTCTAAAACAGAGGCTCAGAAAACCTTTAGACTTCTACCAAGTAGAACTTCTCAACTGTATCAGTTATTCAAATCTCTACTCTCATGCCCATATCAACATCTGGGAATCTGATAGTTTGTAAATATAACTGTATTATATGTATATTATATATACATATATATACAAGTATGTACATGTTATAAGTCTAAGCCATAGATTACTCAGATCTAAACAAAAACATTTATACATTAAATGGTTTTCTCAAAAGCTTAGAAGAAACTGGAGACTATTTTAGGGCAGAAAGAGCAGCCATAGGAAGTTAGAAGTGCAAGACTACCCTAAAGCATGCAATTAGTGAGGAGACACATGCCTGCAATCCCAGCACAAAGGTTTGGCTCAGCAGGAGAATCACTTTTTGTCTTAGGCTGACCTAAACCACATAGGAAGTTTCTGGCCAGCATGGGCTACAGCTTAAGAACAAACAAAAAGGAGAAATAAATAATTTCTTTGAAAAAATTCTACTCTATTAAGAACCACAAATAAAACAAACAGGAATGGCTATTTAAACTATACCTTAAAATGTACTGTGATGTTCCAAGGAAGAGATGAATTTGATGCAAGAGGATCAAATAGTAAACCAATTGGATAATGCCTGAAAATGAAAGGTATATCTTAAAGAGAGAAAAAATACATAAACTTGTAACTAAGACCCCCAAACCAATTTCCAGCACATCTTACAATGCACTGTCACAGGCTTTACTGGCTGGTCACAGAAAAGTAACCGTGCAGTGACATGACTGCTAAATACACACGTTCCATCCAGCTGCCTGGGGTTTTTCTTCTACTAAACTTTCCAAGAACAGTTTCAATTTCCTCAAGGGAATCTTAAATTATCATCCCAGTACTTATAAGAGGGACCTAGTCTTTGTAACTGTATTTAAACACAGGAATACCTTGTTGACGTGAGGAAGACAACTCACTATGCAGCTCTGGTTGGCTGCAGCTCTGGTTGGCTGCAGCTCTGGTTGGCTGCAGCTCTGATTGGCTGCTACTATCTTAGCCACACTGGCCTCAAACACACAGCAACAGTCCTTCTACCTCTACCTCCTA
>NW_022196909.1:26443946-26445059 GCF_008632895.1 Mastomys coucha
GAGATCCTGTCTTGGAGGGAAAAAGACTTTCCAGAGGGCTGAGGATAAAGTTCAGTGGAAGAGCAATTTCCTAGAATGCCCAAGACCCCTGGTTCACACCCCAGTGAGGGGTGGAGGCAGGGTGCTTTCTCAAAGGATGTAGGAAGCGATGTAAGCCAAATCACTCTTCTGCAGTAAAAAGAAGAAACTGGTCCAAACACTACTGATGTGGTATCTAGGAGATACAACCTTAAAAATCTACCCTAGATCCCAGAGTCTGCTCCTTCCAAGCTGTCCTTGTCAGCTGCACAAGGAGATTATTTACACCTAAGTGATTTCTTTTTATTTCCCAAGCCTCTTTCAAAGCCTCTTCATTTTACTATTTCCAGATCGGGAGAAAGGATTTTAACCTATTTTTAGTTTTCAAATTTCATTTAAATCGTCTTAGTCAACATCTTTTTGCATCCAACTGCATGCAAATGGAAACATGAATGCAGGATCCCAGTGTATTTCCACCTGTTCCACAGCCTTCTGTTTGTAACTTCCCTACTTTAAATCTTTTGGAAGTACAATAAATAAGTCTCTCAATAACAGAAAATATTGGGCCGGTGAGATGACTCAGCCAGTAAGAGCACTGACTGCTCTTCCAAAGGTCGTGAGTTCAAATTTCAGCAACCACATGGTGGCTCACTACCATCTGTAATGAAATCTGACGCCCTCTTCTGGAGTGTCTGACGACAGCTACAGTGTCCTCATTTAAAGTAATAAATCTTTAAAAAAATAACAGAAAATATCAAAATCTTACCTGCACATGAATAAAACCAAATTTAAGCATTTTGAAGAATCTTTAAAAAATAGCATAGAAGGGGATGGAGAGATAATCTCAGCACTTAAGAATACACACTAGGGGTTGGAAAGATGGCTGCTGACTCAGCAGTATAAAGCACTTGTTGCTCTTGCAGAGGACCCAAGTTCGATTCTGAGCACTGAGGGTCCTGCTGCATGGTGTGGCTTTCCTGGTATTTGATATGATAGACTGACCAGGGCAGCTTCAAACTGGCAATCTCCTGCTTCAGCCTCTCGAATGCTGGGAGTAGAGCTACCATGTTGGGCCTTCTTTCTTTAAAGAACTTT
>NW_022196909.1:26446647-26446963 GCF_008632895.1 Mastomys coucha
GGACTGGGCACAGAGGCCAAGGCAAGAAGATTATACATTCGAAATCTGCAATACAGTCTTCACACAGTTACTCCTTCATTTGTATTCATTTGTATGTGGTATGTGTGTGCGCCATTTGAATGTAGGATTCTAGAGGCCAGAAGAGGGTGTAGGATCCCTGGGAGCTTCAGTTACAGATGATTATGCCCCATCTGACATGGATGCTAGAAATGGAACTGAGGTCCTCTGGAAGAGCAACAAGTACTCTTAACTGCTGATCCATCTTAATGACCCAGTGACTGATGACTGACGTGTGTGTGTGGGGGTGGGGGTGAGA
>NW_022196909.1:26447678-26448237 GCF_008632895.1 Mastomys coucha
CTGACCAGGGCAGCCTCAAACTGGCAATCCCCTGCTTCAGCCTCTCGAATGCTGGGAGTAGAGCTACCCTGTTTGGTCTTCTTTCTTTAAAGAACTTTTCACAACGATTCTAGGACACTATTTCTTCTTTAACCTAGCATATACTTAGTGCTTAAGAAGGAAGAAAAATTCACTCACCATTTCAGAGGTGTGCCTTCATATTCAAACCATATCTCACTAACATCTTCTTGTCTCATAACCTTCTGAAAATGCTTTTTCACTTTGTCAGTTACCAACGTCAAATAGCTGACTCTTGGCAAAAGCAACTGAAAGGAAAATTTGAAAAGCCATATTTACTTATTCATTATTGCTTTAAAACAAAGATATTAAGTAAGACTTTTAGTAGTAAGGGAAACAGTTGTGTTCTTAGTATTATTTTGACTACTTAATCCCAAGTAATCTGCTTTTTATAGAAACTAAAAGCTAGAGGTTCAAATAGCAAATGTTTCTATTCAGGTTATAACTTCTAAGTAGAGCTAAGGGAACAGATGTTTATAATTGACACAAATCTATAATTTTT
>NW_022196909.1:26448848-26450799 GCF_008632895.1 Mastomys coucha
GGGAAAGAAGAAAAGGGTGTGGGGTGGGTGTCGGGAAGGAAGGGATCACAGCACTGCATGGACTCACCACCCTCTGCTACACAGCTCGCTCTGGTCTGATGAGGTTAGGCGGGGCCTTGAATCTTTTCAAAAGACTCTGTTTCCAAGGAGTGAAGAGAGGGCTCCGTGGTTAGAATGCTTTACTGTTCTTACAGAGGACAGGGATTTCGTTCCCAACTCCCACATGATGGATGACTACTATCCAAAACTCCTGGTGCAGGAGCCAGGACCCCTTTTCCAGACCTGCAAGGCCTTCAGCACAAGTGGTACACATATACACGTTTAGGCACACAAAATAAAATGAAATACAAATTTAGAAAAAGAATCCTAGGACTGGGCACAGAGGCCAAGGCAAGAAGATTATATATTCGAAATCTGCAATACAGTCTTCACACAGTCACTCCTTCATTTGTATTTATTTGTATGTGGTATGTGTGTGCGCCATTTGAATGTAGGAGCCTAGAGGCCAGAAGAGGGTGTAGGACCCCCGGGAGCTGAAGTTACAGATGGTTATGCCCCATCTGACATGGATGCTAGAAATGGAATTGAGGTCCTCTGGAAGAACAGCAAGTACTCTTAACTGCTGATCCATTTTAGTGACCCAGTGACTGATGACTGACGTGTGTGTGGGTGTGTGTGGGTGTGTGAGAGAGAGAGACAGAGAGAGAGAGAGAGAGAGACAGAGAGAGAGAGATGTGTGTGCATGTGTGAGAGAGAGACAGAGACAGAGAGAGAGAAAGACTGACTGATACGTGTGTGTGTGTGTGTGTGTGAGAGAGACAGAGAGATGTGTGTGTGGGTGAGACAGAGAGAGAGATGTGTGTGTGTTGAGTGTATGTGTGAGAGAGAGACAGAGACAGAGAGAGAGAAAGACTGACTGACGTGTGTGTGTGTGTGTGTGAGAGAGAGAGAGAGAGACAGAGACAGAGACAGAGACAGACAGAGAGAGAGAGATGTGTGTGTGTGAGAGAGACAGAGACAGAGAGAGAGAGAAAGACTGACTGACACGTGTGTGTGAGAGAGAGAGATATGTGTGTGTGTGAGAGAGAGAGAGACAGAGACAGAGACAGAGAGAGAGATATGTGTGTGTGTGAGAGAGACAGAGACAGAGAGAGAGAGAGAAAGACTGACTGACACGTGTGTGAGAGAGAGAGATATGTGTGTGTGTGTGAGAGAGAGAGAGAGAGAGACAGACAGACAGACAGACAGACAGACAGACAGACGGAGATGTGTGTGTGGGGGGGGTTGTGTGGTGTGGTTGTGTGTCTGGTAAGTGTGATTGTGGTGTGTCTGTGATCTATGTATGTCGTAGTATATGTGCATCTGTGGTGTGTGTGGTGTGGTGTGGGTCTGCGACAAGTATGTCTGTGGTGTGTGTGGTGTATTTGTGGTGTATGAGTGTGTATGTTTATACACAAAAAAGAATGCATACCAGTATGTCCACAGTGATTGTACACACATACAAATACACTTTTTTTTTCCATTTAGATATTTGGAGACTGGGAACTGAACCGAGGGCCTCTCATCTAAATGTTAAGAAAATAATTCTACCACTCTACTATACCCCACAACCCAATGTTCTATTAAGCATGTCAGGTCATAACATGTTATGACCACATAGAAGGTCATTAAGTCATATTTAACATTAGGTCATAAATAACATTAAGTCATGTGAAGATGTTTCATTACTGTATTTGTATTCATAAGTTCATTAATAAATATATTTGACTAATTGCTTGGAATCACCTAAATATTTAAAATGTGGGGTTAAAAGCACTGGCTGCTCTTGCAAAGGACCTGGGTTCAGTTCCTACCACCCACCTGACCAATCACAATGGTGTACAAACTCCAGTTCCAGAGGATCTGGCACCTTCTTCTGACTTCCTCAGGTAATACAATCATGTAGCATAAA
>NW_022196909.1:26451543-26451884 GCF_008632895.1 Mastomys coucha
CACAGATGGCTGTGAGGTGCCATATGGGTATTTGGAACTCAAACAGGGTTCTGTGCAAGTGCAGCAAGTTTCTAAGCACTGAGCCATCTCTCCGGCCACTGTCCACCTTACTGAGCGCCACTAAATCTGGAGTTCATTGGTTTGAAGGCAGGGCTGGCTGGCCAGCGACCCCTACAGACCCTCCTGTCTCTGCCTCCCCAGAGCCCACGCTACGGCACATGGCATTTTTCATGTGGATCCTGAGGGGCTTAATTCCAGCTGTCACACTTACAAGGTAAGCACGTGACCAGCCAAGAAATCATGCCCACAGCATGAACAGTCATATGTAAGAGAGAGGGGGA
>NW_022196909.1:26451895-26452404 GCF_008632895.1 Mastomys coucha
GTTAAAATAGCAAATGTTTCTAATCAGGTTATAACTTCTTCTAAGTAGAGCTAAGGGAACAGATGTTTGTAATTGATACAAATCTATAATTTTTCCTTACTACATTATATAATACATAATTGCATGTCATACTAATTAAGATATTAAGTAGTTCTATCAAATTTATTGTAAATATTAAATGATTCACATGAGTATTACCTCTTTTACATAGAAATTAAATGTTTAATGATATTACAATATCATAGTTATAATATTTTAATAATATAGCTAATAAATGGCAAAGATACACTAGACTCTAAAAATTAAAGCACCAATATACATGGTACACTGAAGGATATACAAAATCACAGGGGTATAGCAAACCAGCCCTCTTTTAAAAATATAATCTATTGGCATAAAATACATGTGTGTGATGGTTGGCGTTGCCAACTTGACACTATATAGACTCACTTGGCAGGAGAGTCTCAATGTGGAACTGTCTACCCAGAGTTGGCCCGTGGGCGTGGTTA
>NW_022196909.1:26454961-26455167 GCF_008632895.1 Mastomys coucha
ATGTTAAGAAAATAATTCTACCACTCTACTATACCCCACAACCCAATGTTCTATTAAGCATGTCAGGTTATAACATGTTATGACCACATAGAAGGTCATTAGGTCATATTTAACATTAGGTTATAAATAACATTAAGCCATGTGAAGAGGTTTCATTACTGTATATGTATTCATAAGTTCATTAATAAATATATTTGACTAATTGC
>NW_022196909.1:26457219-26457334 GCF_008632895.1 Mastomys coucha
GTTCTCCAACTCACAACATTCCCTGCTCCCCAGGACAGGGCTAACTCTCCACATGAGGAAAGTCTCAGGTTCAGGGAAGGACACTGTGCATGAGTTCTGGGACAGCCCAGTGTCT
>NW_022196909.1:26459578-26460732 GCF_008632895.1 Mastomys coucha
ACAAAACACTGCAGCTGTCGTGAAACTCAGTTTGAAGATTTCTCAAAAACTTTTGAATAAAATTATCACGTGAACTCCTATTTCATTTCTGGGTGTACCCTTGTATAGAAGTGTTTTTACCCTCATCTTTATTATTGCTTTATTCACTAGAGCAAGGAACTGAGATCAACCTCACTCCCATCACTGGACAAATGGACAGGGAAAACTAGTATATATAAAATTATATATGTACATACATAAACACACACAAATATGTATATATATTTTATATATACTGTGTGTATATGTATATATATTTAAACTGGAATACTGTTCAGCTTTAAAGAAAAATGAAATCACAAAATTTGCAGAAGAACGGATGGACTTAGGATATATATTATTAAGCAAGGTCACACAATCTCAGAAGAAGAAAAAAAAACATTTCTACCTTACATGCAGAATCTGACATGTATGCATCTGTGTGTGTGTGTATGTGTGTGTGTATGTGTGACCACTGATATATTTGGACTTCAGGGAAAGAAGCCAACCGAGCCAAGGCAGATCAGCTAAATAGATCATGGTATTGTTGACATACATCTTGTAAACTAAATTGCCTAAGAGATTAGTGGAATGTAAACAAGGCTACTTATTACTTCAAATTATGCAGTCAATAACAATAAATGTTCATCTAAGGCTGTGGGATGCTCAGCAGTTAAGAGCACCGTCGCTCTTCCAGAGAACTAGGTTCAATTCCCAGCACATCACCAGGCAGATCACTACTATCTGCAATTCCAGCTCCAAGAGATCTGATACCCCTAACGTCTACTGACACTGGAACACAGGTGTACATACTCACATACAGAGATATGCATTATTTCATGTATTATGTATTATTATTATTAATCATTAAAAAGAGAAAATTCACCTACAAGAATTTTATGTCTCTGATCTAATAAATCTACTTTAAATGTATAAGCAAAATTGGTGCTGCCATTTTCTACTGACCTTAAGTTAGTTAACATGTCTGTTTCCTTACCTGTAAAATGGATAACAGAACTACCACATTAGCCATGAACAATGCAACTAATTTATATGGCATACAACTGTGTTCCCAGCCAGCCTGGGCTACATCAACAAACTATACCTCAAAAGCAAGTGGGGAGGGGCAGAAGGGA
>NW_022196909.1:26461502-26462204 GCF_008632895.1 Mastomys coucha
AGCAGTTAAGAGCAGTCAAGTACTATGCTCTGCTAGATTTCAGTTCTCAGCACCAACAACAGGTACCTTTAACTCCAGCCCCAGTGGACCAGGTATCTGATATCTCTGCCGTTAGGCATCTGTACTCATAGACACATACTCTTAACTAAAGATAATAAAATGTTTTAAAGAAAACATTAAATTTAGTCAATAAATTCTGATCCTTTGATAGGTCAAGGTAGGTGGTATGTACTAGATGAATACAGAAAGCATTTAAAACCTTAGGCATGTTGGGGCAGTGGTGATGCACACTCTTAGTCTTAGCACTTGGGAGCCAGAGGCAGATGGATCTCTGTTTGAGTTCCAGGACACCCAGGGCTACACAGGGAAACCCCATCTCAAAAAAACTTAAAACAAAACAAAACAAAACAAAACAAAAAAACCTAAAAAACCAACAACCACCCAATAATCCTTAGTCATTAGCAGAGACATAGTAGAAAGGATAATCCCATCTCTAGATGTGCCCCTTCCATGCTGGTGCATATGCTTGTGTGCCCCTCTCTGCTTTACCTTCCGACTTGGAACATAATCTCTAAAAAGTCTTTCTTCTATGCACGAATAGGGTAGATCATCCCTCTTCCTTCATGGATGCACAATTATTTCTCCTTTTCTACAGAACTGACAAGCTTGTTTAAAGGCATCTATCTGCACACCCGTCACCTT
>NW_022196909.1:26462419-26462592 GCF_008632895.1 Mastomys coucha
AGAGGCCATGGAGGGGTGCTGCTTACCGGCTTCTTCCCCATGGCTTGCTCAGCCTGCTTTCTTATAGATCCCAGGACCACCAGCCCAGGGCTGCACCACCCACAGTGGGCTGAGCCCTCCCCCACTGGTCACTGACTGAGAAAATGCCTTACAGCTAGATCTCATGGAGGCAT
>NW_022196909.1:26462926-26463101 GCF_008632895.1 Mastomys coucha
CAGCGGACCAGATATCTGATATCTCTGCCCTTAGGCACCTGTACTCATAGATGTATACTCTTAACTAAACATAATAAAATGTTTTAAAGAAAACATTAAATTTAGTCAGCTCCAGGAACTGCACGAAGCCGCCCCCCCAACCCCCCATCCTGGATGTGGGCTGGCTTGCTCTGTG
>NW_022196909.1:26463111-26463249 GCF_008632895.1 Mastomys coucha
CCATGTAGTCACTGCAGCGCTAAGATCCTATGTAAAGGTTCTGTCCTGTCCAACAATTCTACTTCCTCTGGCTCTATAAGAGCTTCCATAAGGAGGAAAGGAGTTAAATATTAGTGAATCTGTAGGATTCAAAGAATT
>NW_022196909.1:26463275-26463424 GCF_008632895.1 Mastomys coucha
TGTTGTAAAGTACCTGCTGGGAGAGTTCAGATGCCCAGTCAGGAGTGGCAGCATCAGGACAGAGGCACATGGTGAGAGCACCTCCACACCCCTACACACTCATGTCCCCACATGTGTGCAAACACACAGGCATACACCGCACAACCACA
>NW_022196909.1:26463448-26463637 GCF_008632895.1 Mastomys coucha
AATGGTCAAAGAAAAAGTCACACTCTTCAATGTACAGTGGGTTATGTGCCCTCAGAAAATAATCTAAACTAAAAATTATAAACGGAGCAAGATGTGGTGCTCAATAGCCATAATCCCAGCACTCAGGAAGTAGAGGCAGGAGGAAGGAAAGTCACTTTATTTGCCAGAAATAATGATATACAGTTAATT
>NW_022196909.1:26466473-26468455 GCF_008632895.1 Mastomys coucha
ATCCCAGCCCTCAGAAGGCAGAGGCAGATGGATCTCTGAGTTCAAGTCCAGCCTGACACAGGGCCACAAACTCAGGTCCCGTCTCACAAAAATAAATAAATAAATAAAAATCAGAAGGAGGAGGAGGAAGAGGAAGAGGAGGAGGAGGAGGAAGAGGAAGAAGAAGAAGAGGAGGAGGAGGAAAAGAAGAAGAAAAGTAAAAAATAGATGATAGTTCAGTGGTAAAGAATTCTGGCTGCACCTGCAGAGGCATGGGTTTGATTTCCAGTCCCACATGGTGACTCACATCCTTCAGTAACTCAGTAACTGTGACCCTGGTTGGTCTAGGACTCACTATGCAGACCAGGCTAGCATCCTGATTACTGGGATTAAAGACAAGCTCTGTGTGTGTGTGTGTGTGTGTGTGTGTGTGTGTGTGTGTGTATTCTTCTTTGAGACAAGAGTCTTGCCTCCAACCCAAGGCAACCTTCCTACCTCAGCTTCTCTAGCACAAGGATTAGAAACTTTGGCCATCACAGTTGGGTTTTGTTTTGTTTTCAGGTTATAGTTTGGTTTTGTGCTACTCAGGATCCAATGCAGGGTCAAAAATGTTAGGTTGTTTGGGGCTTTGGAGGATGTTGTCTGTGTGCTGGAAAGAGTCCTAGGTCCTCCAAGATGGCAGCAAACTCACTAAATAACCAAGGCTGACCTTAAACTCCTGATTCTCTGGTCTCCATCTCACCTTCACTGCTGGAATTAGAGGTCCGGGCCTCAAAACTGGGTTCAAAGTACATTCAAACAGTATAGCATTCTCACCTGTCACTATTACCATAAAGCCAAGGTCCTTGTTCTCAATTTTCAATTCAAACAATAACTTTAATGAAATCAGAATATTTGCATCTGACTCAAGAACTTGGCATCAAGGATCCAAGATACTTAGGTGAATTCTATAAGGCTTTAGATTGTCAGCTGTTCCTGGTGTTCTGATTAGTGAAGACAAGCTACATGCTTTGGGAGAAAAACCTACACGCCACCCAGCTCCTTAGGTTCCTCACGTTTGTACTCTTTGAAAGCAATTCCAACAGAGTAACTAAATAAACCAAAGTGTTCTACTAACAGAAAAACGCATTTGTTAGTATTAAGAACTGTCATTAAACTAAGACTCAAAGAACGGCATTGAAGATAAACAGTCTGCGTTTAGACAGAATCAATAAGCACCGAAATAACTTCGATTTAAATAAAAATGCAAGTCCTTAACTTGAGCTCCGGACTCGATGCTACATTTCCTATCTTAGTAAGGAACTGACATACTAACTAGCCAAAGGGACAGCCAGGCTTCCCAAGGGCTCCGGGGCCGGAGTCTCGCCAACTCCAACTCCGCCCAGCGGCACCGCCTCCCCCGCCATCGCCTCTGGCTGCGCTCTTTAACACCGGCCGCTTGCCCGCAGCCCCTGCCGTTGCCTGGCCCCACCCCGCCACACACTTCCCCGCCCGGAACACACCTGAGCCCTACCCGAGGTGCGGGCTCTGCTCCGGCTTCCCGCAGAGGGAAAGACGCTCGGTCGGGTGCCGGTGCCATCTGCCGGGATCGCACCGTCCTGCAGAGAGACGCGGGAGCATAAGTCCCAGTGCGCGCGCAGCCGCACAGAGTGCCGCCGCCGGGGTCAGAAAACAGCCCAACCGGCACTTCCGCCCTCTGCTGCGGAGCGAAGCCACAGAGCCAGGGAGCCCAGCGCGAAACCAGTCACCCCGGCGCCCGGTGATGACGTCAGCAACCACGTGGCCCGCGCCCCGCCCTCAGAGTCAGCCCAACTGGGCAAGACCCGAGCTGCTTACGTGCGTGCGCAGATGCCGGGAACGCCTGAACTCGGAACGAAGTCGCTCTTTTTCTTCTTCTTGGACTGATCGAACGCAGTCGTTGGTCTTTCCCCATTCTCCGTGTGACAGTTGTGGAAGAACAGGGAAATAAAGAACCCTGAGACATCGGCTGCCACGTGGCAGCA
>NW_022196909.1:26468466-26469826 GCF_008632895.1 Mastomys coucha
ACCCCTGAACAAAACTGTGATTCTCCCTCTCCCAGCAGCCACAGCTGCTCAGCTCCAGGAACTGCACGGGAACGAGGTCGCTCTTTTTCTTCTTCTTGGAGTGATTGAACGCAGTCGTTGGTCTTTCCCTGTTGTCCGTGTGACAGTTGTGGAAGAACAGGGAAATAAAGAACCCTGAGACATCGGCTGCCACGTGGCAGCAGCCTTTTCTCTTCCTCCCAAAACAGTCTTGTAAAAGCCTTGCTTTTAAGAGTGACTGGGGGTGGTTTAGTTAGGCTAGAGTCACGACAGTGGTCTCGAGCTGCAGCTGTAGCAGGTCTGGGACTTAACTAGGTATCTTAACTAGTACCGGGCTCCTCAGCCTCCCAAGGGCTAGGACTGCAGGCTGGAGCCACCACACCTGGCTTTCAAGGTAAACCACATTCATTTACTCAGTAGAACTTCCCCACTCCTGGAGAACCACAATAGGCATTAGTGGCTGTCTTTAACCCCGGTTGGTAAAAGTACCAAAGCCTTTCTTTCCTCTCAGAGTACCTCTCCTACTCATCTTGCTTTGAAAATAAAAATAAAAGTATCCCTAAGGAGTACTTGAGCTGGGTCTTTTAACTCACCAAACATTTTAACAACCTCTTCCTCCTCCCCTCCTTCACTAGCTCCTCCTTCTCTCCCCCTCTTCCTCCTCCTCTTCTCCCTCCTCCCCCTCTTCTTTTCTCTCTCCTTTCCCCACATCCAAGAGGATGGGGTATCCAAGTAGGCCATAAGAGGTGGTTATTGGAATCCCCGGAGCTTCAGTTACAGGCAGTTGTGAGGCACGGAGTGCAGGCACTGGAAATGATTTTAGTCTTCTGCAAGAGCAGCGAGCATACTATTGTAGGTATTTCTCCTGTAAGAGCTCTTAAAAAATGGGGTAAGGACCCCACACTCAGGGCTCAGGAACGGCGACCCCAAAACACCACCAAGACTCATACTTGATGCAATCAGCAAGAGGTTCTTTTATTCAGCGCTGGGCGAGACTCATATCCCACGCAGGGTTAGAGGAGTCTGGCCCCAAGCAATAATTTAAACAGGTTTTTATACCCACACAGTTGCTAGGGAAAAGGGGAAACTAAGGCAGGGGAAAGTACGGTGTAGTCTCTGATTGGTGCTGGCTTGTGCCAGGGTTCAGAAGCAGGTTAGCCACCTGGCAATTGTTTGCTACCTCATTTTTCTTTTTTCCTGCCAGGCCACTTTGGTCTCTAAGCTCTGGGAGCTGGTCTCCTATTCTATGTTCTGGGAGCTGGTCTCCCATTCTGCTATGTTCTTGGAGCTAGTCTCCCATTCTTCTAAGTCCTGAGAGCTAGTCTCCCATTGAGTTCAACTA
>NW_022196909.1:26470616-26471049 GCF_008632895.1 Mastomys coucha
CAATCGCCACCCCATCTAATTGTCATTTCAACTTTGGTCTCTTGTCATTTTTAGCAGTTTGCCAAAATCCTTGTTTCCTGGTCTCTTCAGGATTTCTTGTTCTATCCATCAGAGTAGTTAGGCGTGTCATACCAGGCTTTACTTTTTCTAGTTGCTCTCTAGAACAGTCTCGCCTTGGCCGACAGGGGATGAATGGGTCGTGTTGTGTTTTGGCAGGACCTGAGCAAAGCCCCACATGCAGTTTTCCAATAGTAAACAATTGCCTCACATACCACTGGATGATCTGATTTCATAAGCTCTGTGTCTGCTTTCCCCACATCCTTTACATATCCCAGGAATCGTTCTACCTGGATTATCATTAGAGAAAAAAAAATTATCCTTAAGAACTGTCAACAGTCCTTTAGGAAATTGTCTTCCATAGCCAAAGCAGCTG
>NW_022196909.1:26471433-26471621 GCF_008632895.1 Mastomys coucha
TTCTTAAAACTAAGGGCTCAATTAAAATTTCTCTAGCATCTGGATCTGTTATTGCTCTATTTACGGCTAATGATAATCTTTGTAAAAAGAAATAAAATATGTCCCCTGAGTTATTTTTGAAAATGATTCACATTGTTTTTCCTGTTGTTCAATCTTGTACCAAGCATTTAAAGCTATTGTATGGCATT
>NW_022196909.1:26480723-26481905 GCF_008632895.1 Mastomys coucha
CTAAGCATACATTAACTGTCCTGAGGTCGTTAGCTTCCTGCCCCAGGGTGGCCCCCTTCAGATCTGGGCGAGTAAGCTAACTGTTCACCCGAAGTGAGGGACCAGGTCTGTCCACCACCCACCCCTCACAGAGTAGCGTGCCACAGCTGACTGCCACTTCTGTGCCTGAGTCTCTCATCCACGTCTCATGGCAGGAGCTTGTCTAGAGCCTTAACCTTAGATCCCATGCCCCGTGTTGGTTTGCCAGATATTGCAGGACTTTTGTGGGCTGAATTGTAGTTTAAATAGGACACAGAGACTTCTATATAGTTTAAAGCTGTTGGTCTTATTCTTGAGCAGTCTCTCGGCTCGCTCATCTAAACTTATCTTAACTTTCCTGTCATCCTCTCTACCCATGTGGTTGCCACTACCTGCTTATAGCTCAGTGTTCTCCCTTCTGCTCCATTCCGTGTCTCCCTCCATCTGCAACTCTCCTCTAATCCCCCAAGTCTCCCTTCTGTCTCTACCCACAAGTCCTGTCCTCATATTTCCAGCCCAGGTCCAGCCATCAGCTCTTTATAATGCAAAAAGCATATTCCTGTCTGAACTAGTCAGCACCAAGACAATCTGATCCATCTTTTAGGGTTGTCTTTCGGCAGATGAGGGAGGGCAAGCATTTATATATAGAAAACTGATGACGAGCCACAGATGTGACAATACCAAAATCCTGTCACCACTTAGCGCTCTACCAGTACAGAATTAACAATTGAAAATACAGGCACACACTTTCAACAACATTAGGGAAGGTCACCCCAATACTTTTTTGTGGGGAGTGGGGCTCTAGGGAGAAAGGAGCTTCTCCAAATTTAAGCTCAGTGTTTGGGATGTGATATTCAAAACCCTGGTTGTTCAGATTAAGTTTCAGTAAAGACCCTAAAATTATTTTAAATGCATACTTCCCTCTAAAGTGTGAGGTAGATAATGTGATGCAGCATAAGTGATCATTTATACAGATGGAGTCATTGGATAAACATGAAGATGAATAAAAATGGCATCTTTTAGTAGTTTTTAAAGGCAAAGATATAAATTAATGATCATTGGCTTGGGGTCACTATAAACAACCTATTATGTAGCCAAGAAAATTAAAGCATTTCAAACGTGTTTGTATGCTATTTAACAATACTTAGATAAGAAGTAGGCAAA
>NW_022196909.1:26536959-26537570 GCF_008632895.1 Mastomys coucha
ATGTCCCTGAACATAATATGATATATTATTTATTCTATAGATATGCTCTGGTTTTGGTAGGAAGTAAATCTTAGTGAGATATTTTAAAGAAATGCAATTATCTTTTGTATATTTGAACTAGAGGTATTACTTTATGGTGTTTCTATTTTGTGGAATAGTTTGAGAAGCACTGATATTAGGGTTTCTTTGAAGATCTGATGGAATTCTGCACTAGCATTTCTTAGTTGCCAGCAGTTCTTTGGTAGGGTTAAAGGTCCATTGGCTTTAGCATATCAATTGTTTTTGTTGTGGCTACTTAGACTCGATAGACACCTTATCTGACATTACCAAGAGAAACAACACCCATAGTAAAATCCCGGATTCTTCGGCTTTTACAGTTTTCTTTTACTGGGATATATTTTAATTTTAATTATGAAATTAATGTATTGTGACTAATTGGTTTTGTTTTTTGTTTGTTTGCTTGGTTTGGTTTGGTTTGGTTTGATTTGGTTTTTGTTTGGTTTTTGAGACAGGGTTTCTCTGTGTAGCTCTGGCTGTCCTGAGACTCACTCTGCAGACCAGGCTGGTCTCAAACTCAGACATCCACCTACCTTTCCCTCCCAAGTGCTGGG
>NW_022196909.1:26539598-26540599 GCF_008632895.1 Mastomys coucha
AAACATCCATGAAGTTTACAAATTTCTAGACAAAGCACTCAAAGTCTTGGATGCCTCAAATCTGATATTATGCAGTGTGACCATCTGGTGTTTCTACAATTACAAGTTTTTCTAAGAATATAAATAGACAGTGGCACTTTGTGTTTAATTAAAATAGGTGATTGGAAAATAACACTTTAAAAGACATTTAAATTACCTGGGCTTCTGGGATCTTTCAGAGACTGAGACATCAACCACAAAGCATACACAGGCTGGACCGAGGGCCCCAGCACATATGTAGAAGACACGCAGCTCAGTCTCCATGTGTGTCCCCTAACAGCTGGAGCACCCTAATGGCTGAGGAATCCTTTACCCAAGAGAGCTGCCTTGTCTGGACTCAGTGGGAGAGGTTGCCCCTAATCCTGCAGAGACTTGATATGCCAGGGTTGGGGGATACCCAGAGGACCCCTACTCTCTCAGAGAAGGGGGATAGGACTAGGGACTCTGAAGAGGGGACTGGGAGGAAGGCAGCATTTGGAATGTAAATAAATGAATACTTTAAAAAACATTAATTATAAATTATCTATACCTATTATTATAAAGTACTGTTTTCTATTTTTCAAAATTTTTATAATAGATATGGATCTATCAGCAGACCCAAAAGAACTGGTAAATGAATCTGAATCAGAAAAGGAGAAACATTTTTATATGAATAAGGAAATGGAAGTATATAAACTATTAATGTTACTCATGTAATTGTGTTGGGTTCACCAATACTACAACTTTCCAAAAGAAGGTACATTTTAATATAACTCATACAGTTAAGATATAATCATTTAATATTGTAAAGATAACATCTAATCTTTTACATACAACATATAATGATCCTAGAAGTCAATCACATAACTAAATATTATCCATTGATATGTAGTAAATAATTACCTGATTTTTTTCCTAAACTGCTTATATCTATCCATGGGCAAAGATAAGGTAAATTTTGAGTGCCGTGATTCAACATTGAG
>NW_022196909.1:26542674-26543234 GCF_008632895.1 Mastomys coucha
TTTTGCCTCCAGAATGGAAGCTTTATTGTGAAGGTACAGTTCTAATTTTTGCTTATTTCTTTTTTTTTCTTTCGAAAGTTTATTGATTTTTTGGATGTACATATTCACAAATGTAGTATATTTTGATAGGGTATTTTTTGTAATATTCTTTAAAATTTATAAAATATTATAACAATAATATGAGTATTATAAAAGTTGTTTGATACAAAACAACAACCAATTTAGCAGTCTTATGTAGATGCCCATATATAGCAATAGTGAAAATACATTTTTCTCAATATAAATTTTAAATAACTCCAAACATATTAGCTGTATACTTCAAAACAATACATCACTACTAGTATTTTCTTAAATGAACATAAATATATAAAGTCTTTTTGTTTGTTTTGTATTTAGTAGAGTTTAAAATCTTGGTTCTTACTGTGGTACAAGCCTACATGCCTCTCCAGGTTTGCTCCACGTAACTACTGCAGGTTTCCATAAACACATTCTACTTTTCTGGCATCTCCAGCATTCTGGCATGTCCATGTCACTCTCAGAGCTTCATGCATAGCCAGCTT
>NW_022196909.1:26544289-26546018 GCF_008632895.1 Mastomys coucha
CTCAGTGCCTCAAAGTCTCCAAACAAGAAAGTCTCCAAACTGCTCATCACTTGTCCCCACTTTACTAGGCGCCATCCTCAAAAACCCTCTTTCAAACATTTTATCCTCTCACAATGCCTTCTTGACATTCACACATTCACATTCCTTCTGCAACATGCTTTTTCCCTCAAGTTAGGCTGGTCTCCATTCTCAGTGCATCTCTATCCTTCATATGCTAGTTTATACATGTGGTCAGTTAATGCTGAGCCTCAGTTTTCCTTCAGGATCCTCTTGTACCACCCACTCTGGAGTGCGGGGCTCTCTTCCTCTTTGGCTTTTTGGGGCATTCTTTTGTCCAGTGCCCTTTTCCCTTGCAGTACTCGCACTGATCTTTCTCACTATGGTAGCCAGTATTTCCTGTCTCTCATCCCTCTTTAGTTCTCTAGCCTCTTGTTCCTTCTGTCTCCTTTTCTCCTGTTCTTCCTCCGCTTCTCTGTCCCTCATCGATTTGCACTAAATCCCTCAGCAACTTTCACTAGATCCCTCAAAAACTTATCTTGCAACCCTTAACCATAACTTTTATAATATTAAGGCATAACCATGACTTTGACAAACAAAACCCAGTTTTCTAAACCTTCCATTCTTTTCAAAATCAATATCAAGAGCATTACTGTCACGTTACAAAGTTTAGCTGTGAATTCTTACATAAGAATGCATTACAGTGCAATTTTTAATACAACATTAAAGAGACATTGTTTTAAATCTTATCTCTGGCTCAGGCGTCACCAATGACCCCCAATCCCCTAGACTTATAAGGGGTAAGAATTACATAAAATATCATGAAGACCTGTTTTCCTGGGTTGACTCGTGCGACATGTTGTTGCTTAACATGACTCCAACCCTGAGTTACCAATTTTAAGGTAATTTTCTGTTACCAATATTACAAGCAAAAAGCTTTTGTCCCCTTTAAGAGCGGCTTGTACAGACACTCAGCCTCTATCAAGGCTTTTTTAGCTGTGCTTAACTCCTGGCCACAGCACAGTGGCTTATCAGTCTCTGCTGTGCAAATTGAGACTGCCTATAAACAAGTTAAGCTAAATCAAAATTTTAACCATTTTTTTTTCTTTCACATGAAGCACAGTAAAACAATCATAGATTTAAACAGTGCCTACCTCCCGGTAAGCAAAGCATGACTCCCAAGGCTTCAATATCCAATCATGTTTACACAATAACAAAACCACAATTTACAAGATGCCAATTCAATAATTTTTGAACCAGATAATAAAAACAATATTTTAACCCAATTAATCTATTTTGTAAAAACCTACTTTGTTGGTCCTGGATACTTGCCCGCCTACTCTGTGTCCCAGTTGCTGGGCATGCTTTCTGGCCATGCCTGACCTTGGCCCCTGGAGAGCCCTCACCTGCATAGCCGATGTGCCCCTCCCTCTACTGGGGGCAGAGTAGGAGGATAGGGAGGAGGGGATCTAGGGGGAGTAGGTCTGCCTCTCCAGAGGGCAGGGTAGTCTTTTTCTCTGCCTCAGTTTTCCTGGCACAAACTCTCAACAGACCTGAATCTGAAAGTGAAACAAAAGGACTAACCCACGAAGGGGGTGACTGGACCAAGTCGTCCCAGACAACAATATAGGGGACCTGGTCAGGGTCTGCCTCCCTTCCCCCCTCAAGAAAATCTTGTCTTTAACCTCCTCAATTTTGTCTAAACAGAAGCAGGCCATCCGGTCTGAAAGGA
>NW_022196909.1:26559156-26559643 GCF_008632895.1 Mastomys coucha
TGCCTTTAAGCATTAGATTTGTTCTTTGACAACTTCATACATGTATGTTGTGGTTACTCTCACGCCTGCGCCTCCAATTTGCCACCGAGTCCTGCCAACCCCACCCTTCCCAAGAGGTCCTCTCCCGGTCTTGTCTTGCTTTGCTTGCTTGTTGGCTGGTTTGCTTTGGTTTTATTTTTGAAACAGGGTCTCTCTACAGAGCCCCGAGTGTCTGGAACACTCTACGTAGGTCCAGGCTAGCCTTATCTTACAGACATCACCTCCCTCTGTCTCCCAAGTGCTCCAATTGAAAGTACTCATCACCACCACCCAGCTGATATCCAACTTTCTATCACTTCAAAGAAAACTCGAGATAACTCATTCATAAAGAAAAAAGTTTTAGCTGGGTGTGTTGGCGCACGCCTTTAGTCCCAGCATGTACTTGGGAGGCAGAGGCAGGCGGATTTCATAGTTCGAGGCCAGCCTGGTCTACAGAGTGAGTTCCAGG
>NW_022196909.1:26560738-26561744 GCF_008632895.1 Mastomys coucha
CTCTCCATGTAGCACGGACATCCTTGTGTTTCTGATCCTCTTGATTCTATCTCCCAAATGCTGGGGTCCCAACCATGCACCCCGTGCCTGGCTAAAATTTTTTAGTTTTTTTTTTAATATTATCTTATTTTGTGTGTATAGGTATTTTGCCTGCATGATTGTCTGTGCACCGTGTGCATGCCTGGTGCACACAGAGGCCAGGAGGAGGCATTAGACCCCCTGGAACTGGAATTACAGATGGTTGTGAGCTGCCATGTGGGTCCAGTGCAGAACACAATGGGAGCCGCAGTATACGGATATTGGGGAGACTTGAAACTGTAAGAGCACCTGTGCATTTTAAAATCATGTCAGGGCATGGAGGCCCCAGACCTTATCAGATACAACAGATGGAGAACAGGGTGAAACACCGTCACCCGGAGCCCATAAAGTGGCACCTAATACTGTGAAGGTGTGGCCACATACCAAACCTGTCATTTGACACCTGGTGTATGTGTCTCCAGCACTGGGGACCCCCTGACTCTACTCCTGCACCACTGAGGGGCCTACCATTGTGCCTGAGCATCACCTGTGTGCTTGTCTGGACCTGGGCCAGACCTGTCATTTCCTGTGCTTAACTGGTTACCTGCCCCAGACCAGGTTCAGGATTTTTACCTTGAAGCTGAATTCTTTGATCTGTCATCTACAGTTAGCAGCCCTGACAGCCATTTCTGAAGCAGTTCCCTCCCTCCTAGAGCTGTGTGGTTCATGACAATGTAGACCCACCTGGCCTTGAACTCGCAGAGGTCTGTCTGCCTGGGATTAAAGGCGTGTCCCACCATGGCTGGCCTGGCTGGACATTGTAGGACAGAGACTCTTAGTTCACTTCCAAAGCATGTTTAAACTCTGCTGTGGGCTGTTAGACTTGTATTCGATATGCATTCCATGTGTCTGTATAGAGTCATATGGATATAGTCCCTACGTGTAGTATGAGAGTTGATATTAGTGATTAAGATTGGAAAAAAAGAAA
>NW_022196909.1:26562219-26562767 GCF_008632895.1 Mastomys coucha
CACATAGGCGTGTCATGGCGTGCATGGGGTGGCCTGATCTAACTTAGGTCACCCTCTGAGCCATCTTGATGGCTCAACACTTTTTAAAGATAGATCTATATTTCTATACTGACCCAGGAGCTAATTTTACTTACTCCTTTATTCTAATTGTTTTTTTTCTAACACTGTCCTGTGTCCTGTCTTCGGGGCCTCCCCACTGCTAAGGTTTCCCAGCATGCTCTGACATTCTTTTTCATCCATACAATGAAATCTCCTTGTTCTGGAAGGATAGATTTCACTAAGTCATCACTCCCTACCCTGCCACCCTTCTCAAGGTATTTATAAAATAATCACTGTTCTCAGAGAACAGAGTGCTTATTCATTCATCAGGCTTTTATACGCAAGGCTATCTAAGGGACTCAGGATAGGAAGACACATTAGAAAGAATTTCTGCTCTCACGGAAGTCAGATTCCAACAGGGGAGAGGCCTGATATGCAAATGAATGACTACAGCAGTCCCCAGTGGGCTGTGACAGAATTGTGCACAATCGCCATGGAAATCTGGTGTC
>NW_022196909.1:26562804-26575026 GCF_008632895.1 Mastomys coucha
TCACTACATTACCCATGGTGGCCTTCAGTCTCTGCCTCAGCCTCTTGAGCGATGGAGCTTCAGATGTGCGCTGGGGTGCAGAGCTAGCACGGGCTTTTAAGTCAATGGCTCTTAGCAATATGATCTCACCTGCTAGCTGCAGACCCAGGCTGGCCTCACATTCATGACCCTCTTCCTTCAGCCTCTGAGGTTACAGACTTGAGGAACCAAGTCTGGCAAAAGACAAAACAGGAAAGAAAAGCCAAAGAACAAATAGCAGAATCCAAGATGTTTTTGTAAAGAACAAGTAAGGTGAAGAAAGTAAAGAACCCGTGCTCCAGGCAGCGGGAACAGAGGGAAGCCACATAGCAAGTATAAAGCAGGGCCTCATTCAAAACTCACTCAGAACAGATGTCTGCTGTCCCCCGGCCCTGGGTTCCGCCCACTCTGTCCTTCACTCTGATGATCCGCTCGTTTGGAACATCTGTTGTCACCCCGACCCTTCTCCCATCCATTCTCCTTGTTCTCCCCAGGGATGCTCTTTGTACAATGCCAAGACAATTACAGTACTGCTACTCAGGCTGGTGATGATGCAGAGAGGGGCCACAGTTAAGTCTCCATAGACACAGATGTCTCCTAGGCTTATCGTACCTACCGTTGTTCATCCTCTGTCAAGGGACGCCTCTCAGCCCCTGTGCTCTGTGAGAGATGCTCTGTGCAAGAACACACGTTCATTCTGCTCCTCTTAGCCATGCTAGTCACCCAGCACAGCTCTTTCTCGCCTCTCCCTAGCTGCATCTTGCCCTTCTGACTACAGACCGACCTGACCTGAAGCGGCTAGGGTGCAGCTCTGTGGTGGAGGGCTTCCTAGTATACACTAGACTGCCCTGAGACATACCCCTAACACTGTGTCTCCACCTGTGCGCCTGAATACACACACACACACACACACACACACACACACACACACACACACATTTGAGGTTTTTGTTTTCCGTCCTGGAGAAATCAAACCTGGGGTCTGGACAGTGCTAGACAAGAGCTCTATTGCCTCCCTACTGTTTGGTTTCAGATCCCAGGACAAGGGACAGAGGTGAATGTTTCACACATCAAAGCAGACCTGGCCTCCAGGCTCCAGATTCTCCCAGCATCCCTCAGTCTCTCAGTCTCTATCTGGTAGACCCTGCCCCCAACCCTGAACTTCCAGCCCAGAGCCTCCAGACCTCTTTTGCAATGATTGTAAAAGCCTCATGTCATTTTTAAAGAAATACACTCAGCCCTTATACCACTCGTGTCGAGTCTGTTTGACAAAGCTGATTCCCGTACACACCTGGCCAGAACCCCTCGTTCCGCGGAACAAGGGACCCCCGTAAGAAACCCCAGTCCGTGACACTCCCTCTACATTCTTTCCTGCCTGTTGCCGGCCTACATTCTTAAAGAAAGCAGAGCGTCCCTGAGCATCCATTCCCTCATCAGCAGAACTCCTCATGTCAGGACTCCCTGGGCCTGGAGCAGAAGCAAGGGCTGCTAAAATAGAAGGTGATGGCGTCCTAGTGTCCAGGCACTGAGGCGAGGCAAACACTGTGCTAAGTGGTTTTGAGAGATCTTATCTGACAGCCTAGGAGCTGGCTAGTTCCTATGTCAAGTTGACACAGGCTAGTCTCAGTTTGGGAGAGGGACCCTCAGTTGAAAACATGTCCCCACCATATTGGCCTGTGGGCAAGTCTAAAGCAGTGATTGATATGGGAGGACCCTGTCTGTCCATTGTGGGTGGGGCCAACCCTGGATGTGTGAGTCTGGATGACAGAGTAGGTCTGTTTGCGTATGCTTGGCTAAGAGAGTGGCACTGTTAGGGGGTGTGGCCTTATTGGAATAGGTGTATCATTGTGGGCGTGGCTTTAAGACCCACATCCTACCTGCCTAGAAGCCAGTGTTCTCCTAGCTGCCCTTGGAACAAGAGGTGGAACTCACAGCTCCTCCAGCTCCATGTCTACCTAGAAGCTGCCATGCTCCCACCTTGATGGTCATAGACGGAACCTCTGGACCTGTAAGCCAGCCCCAATTAAATGTTATCCTTATAAGACTTCCCTTGGTCACGATGTCTGTTCACAGCTTGACAACAGAGGAAGGCAGGCTGAGCAAGCCAGGAGGAGTGAGCCAGTAAGCAGCATTCCTGCAGGCCTCAAGGTTCTTGGCTTTAGCTCCTACCCTGACTTCCCCGTTTGATGAACTACGGGCTGTAAGATGATTAACTCTTTCCTCCCTAAGTTGTGTTTGGTCATGGTGCTTTAGCACAGCAAGAGAGACCCTTCACTAAGATACCCTGCCCACCTACCATGGCAGGAATTTTCACTTCTATTTTGCAAAGAAGGAAGCAGCTCCAGAAAAGCTAGCTTGCCAATGAGGCCTGGGCACCTGTATACCTCTAGAAATGGCTTGTGCTTGAGTGAGTACGTGTGTGTGCGCGCGTGTGCGTGCGTACGTGCTTACGTGAGTGCGTGCATGTGCGTGTGCACGTGCATATGTGTGCATGTGTGCATATGTGTGTGTGCATGTGTGTGCATGTGTGTACATGTGTACATGTGTGCATTGTGTGGGTGTGTGCATGTGTGTGCGTGCGTATATGCGTAAGTGCATGCGTGCGTACATGTGCATGTGGGTGTGTACATGTGTATGTGTGTGGGTGTGTGCATGTGGGGGGGTATGTGCATATGTGTGGGTGTGTGCATGTGGGTGGGTGTGTGCATGTGTGGGTGTGTGCATGTGGGTGTGGGTGCATGTGTGTGCGTGCGTGTAAGTGTATGTGCGTGTATGTGTGGTGTACGTGCCTCTGTGTGTGTGTGTGTGTGTGTGTGTATGTGTGTGTGTGTGTGTGTGTGTGTGTGTGCGCCTGCATGTGTGTGGGTATGTTTAGGCTAGAGGCCAATGTTGAGGCTGCTTTCTTTTTTTTGTTTTGTTTTGTTTTGTTTTTTTTCAAAACAGCTAGCTGGGTCTTGAGGTTCCAATGTTCTGAGAAATGGCCAGGTTGATTTCTGCAGTGGCTGGACAGGTTTGCACTCCCACCAGCAATGGAGGAGTGTTCTCCTTGCTCCACAACCTCACCAACATGTGGAGCATGGCGCTGGTGGTTTTGATCTTAGCCTTTCTGACAGGTATAAGATGGAATCTTAGAGTCCTTTTGTTTTGCACTTCCCTGATGGCTAAGGATGTTGAACATTTCTTTAAGTGCTTCTTGGTCATCAGAGATTCCTCTGATGAGGAGTCTCTGTTTAGGTCTGTTGCCCCATTTTTTTTTCTTTTCTTTTTTTTTTGGTTATTCGAGACAGGGTTTCTCTGTGTAGCCCTGGCTGTCCTAGAAATCACTCTGTAGACCTGGCTGTCCTCCAATTCAGAAATCCGCCTGCCTCTGCCTCCCAAGGGCTGGGATTAAAGGCATGTGACACCATTGCCCGGCTGTTGCCCCAATTTTAAATTGGTTTATTGATATCTAGTTTCTTGAGTTCTTTATATATCTTAGATATCAGCCCCCTGTCAGATGTGAGGTTGGGAAAGATCTTTTCCCATGCTGTAGGCTGCCATTTTGTCCCTTTGATGGTCTCCTTTGTCTTACAGAATTGCACCTATAATCCCAGCACTCCTGAGACGGAGGAAAGATGACTGTCAAGAGTTCAAGGCCAGGCTGGGCAGTGGTGGCGCACGCCTTTAATCCCAGCACTTGGGAGGCAGAGGCAGGTGGATTTCTGAGTTTGAGGCCAGCTTGGCCTACAGAGTGAGTACCAGGACAGCCAAAGCTACACAGAGAAACCCTTTCTCAGGGAAAAAAAAAAAAAAGAGTTCAAGCCCAGGGCTGGAGAGATAGCTCTGCAGTTAAGAGCACTGACTGCTCTTCCAGAGGTCCTGAGTTCAAATCCCAGCAACCACATGGTGGCTCACAACCATCTGAAATGAGATCTGATTCCCTCTTCTGGTGTGTCTGAAGACAGCTACAGTGTACTCACATATAAAATAAATAAAATCTTAAAAAAAAAAAAAAAAAAAGGAAGTTTGATTCTGCCAATACCCAGAATGGAAGCCACCCTTCCACAGTTGAACCTCCATGAGAGCCTGCAGTCATGACTCACACCTTCTCAGCAGGACTCTCTGTGGAGAAATAGCTAGAGGGTAACTGCCTTGTGTCAAACCATTTCATGGGCTGCCTCTCAGCAGCAAGTGAACAAGCATGTGAACTTAGAATCAAACTTTTTTTTAAAGATTTATTTTTTTATATTTTTAAGTGTATGAGTACACTGTACCTGTGCACATGGCCGTGAGCCATCGTGTGTCTGCTGGGAATTGAATTCAGGACCCGCTCACTCTGGCCCTGCTCGCTCCAGCGTAATACACTGTAGCTGTCTTCAGACACACCAGAAGAGGGCGTCAGGTCTCACTACAGGTGGTTGTGAGCCACCATGTGGTTGCTGGGATACAAACTCAGGACCTTCAGAAGAGCAGTCAATGCTCTTACCCGCTGAGCCATCTTGCCAGCCCAGAATCAGACTTCTTTTTTTGTTCTGCTTTGTTTTTCAAGACAGGGTTTCTCTGTGTATCTCTGGCTGTCCTGGAACTCACTCTGTAGACCAGGCTGGCCTCGAACTCAGAAATCCGCCTGCCTCTGCCTCCCAAGTGCAGAATCAAACTTCTTGGATTTTTTGCTTTTTGTTTTTTGTTTTTTGTTTTTGTTTTTTTTTTTTCGAGATGGGTTTTCTCTGTATAGCTCTGGCTGTCCTGGAACTCACTCTGTAGACCAGGCTAGCCTTGAGCTCAGAAATCCACCTGCCTCTGCCTCCCAAGTGCTGGGATTAAAGGCGTGCACCACCACTGCCCCGCAGAATAAAACTTCTTATGGATATGAGACCCATAAAGTCAAGGGCTTTGCTACTTGGTTCTGACCACACATGCCTCCATCAATCTCAGAGCCTTGTATGACGCACTGCGGATGTGCTCCCCCACTAAACTTGTTTCATGATTTTTCTGAGGAAATACTCATAACAAAACAAACAAGTTCGAGGCCAGCCTGGTCTACAGAGTGAGTACCAGGACAGCCAGGGCTACACAGAGAAACCCTGTCTCAAAACAAAACAAAACAAAAACAAAAACAAAAAAACAAAACAAAAGAAAAAACAAACAAAACAAAACAAACAAACAAAACAAAGAAAAAAAAAACACATTTGATCAGCCGGGCTTGGTGACTCACACCTAAAATTCCAGTGTTGGAGGAAGCTGAAGTAGAACTCTTGAGTTTCCAGGCCAACCTGTGCCGCAGTAAAACCCTGTGCCAAAAACCAACAAGCAAGCAAACAAACAAAAGATTGGCACAGTCATAGTGGTGCGCCCCTGCAATCCTAGCACTGAGAGGCGGAGGCAGGGGGATGAGGAGTTAAAGGGCAATCTCAGCTACAGAGTGAGTGAGAAGCTAGTCTGGGCCGCATGAGTTCTTGTCAGAGAGAGAGAGAGGGAGATAGACAGACAGACAGACAGACAGACAGAAGAGAGAGATCTATTTATCTCTAAATGAGGAAAGTATGAACCAAAGAAATATTCTGACAGTTCAAACTTGGTGATTTAAAGAAATAAGGGTGGGGGAAGCCAGAGAGATAGAAGGAGAATCAGGCACAGAGACAGAGAGACACAAACAGAGAGACAAAAGGATCTTCTTTTTTTGGTTTTTCAAGACAGGGTTTCTCTGTATAGCCCTGGCTATCCTGGAACTCACTCTGTAGACCAGGCTGGCCTCGAACTCAGAAATCCGCCTGCCTCTGCCTCCCAAGTGCTGGGATTAAAGGCATGCACCACCACCACCTGGCCCAAGTGATGGTTCAGATGGCTGTGAGTGGACAAGCAAGTCTAGGGACTTGAACCGGACGGAGTCCTTTGGAACCACAGTTAGTGTTCTTAACGACTGAGCCACAGCTCCAGCACCAAAAAGATATGCTTACCCCGAAATGAGGAAGATAACAGGTCAAACGAATATTCTCACAGCTCAGAGTTGGTGACTGAATAAAGTTTATCCAGGTGACGTGCAGGATCATGGGCGATTCAGAGTAGCTGTTTGTCTGAAACTCCCAATCCCTGCCTACCAAGCTCCCTTAATTTACGGGGGGCACAAAGTCTAAGCAGAATTCAGGCTAACCTGGGTCAGAGCGCCCTGTAGTGTTAAAGCATCAGAGATGACTCCAGACCCAGAGAGGAGTGAGGTGTCCTTTGTGTGAACACGCAGTCATAGTGAGAAGATCAGCCTGTTTTCTGCAGTCTGACACAGAACAGCCAAGTGGTGTCCTACTCTAGGCGGGAGGTAAGGCCTCTATTGCTACAATGCAGCAGCAACTCGATTCGATTAGCAGATAATGTTCTCCAAGCCAGACACCGGGGAAGCAGGGACTGAACACAGACCCGGGACCACAGCGTTTTCTTCTAGGTAAGTGCTCTGCTCCTGTATGTGATATAACTTTTCTAGGGAAGAGATAAAGGAAACGAGAGACAGGCGGATTTCTGAGTTCGAGGCCAGCCTGTCTACAGCCTGGTCTACAGAGTGGGTTCCAGGACAGCGAAGGCTACACAGAGAAACCCTGTCTCGAAAAAAGAAAAAGAAAAAAAAAGAGAGAGATAGAGGAAACATCTATAACCTCAATAAACAGAGGACAGATGACCATAGGAAAAGCGTATTTTTGTTGTACTTAGTAGAAAGTCTGAGGTCCCGCCCACTAAGGGTGCGTCATCGCGAGGCGGGATCTTGCGGTTCACCTTGATGTTTCTTTGCCACACAAAAAGAGAGACATGTGCAAAGGCCCCAAGACAGCATGGCTATCAGAAAAACAGGAAGAAGTCGAGGAGTGAGAGCAGGGTGGACGAGAAGGATGCTCTACTGGTGTGTGTTGGTTTGTTTTGCGAGCATGCCTGTCATACGCATGCAGTGCCCACGGGAGCCAGAAGAGGGCACCAGATCCTTTGAGACTAACAGTAGTGACTGTCATTAGGGGTATTGAGACTCAAACCCTGGTCTTCAGAGTAAGCAACAAGTACTCTTAAGTGCTGAGCCATTTCTCCAGCACCTCCGCGGGGGGCTTCTCATAGATTCCAAGAGAAATGGAAAGCGATGGAAGAGAAGGTGGTAACACAACCCAACATACATGACCAGTCACCGACACTTTAGATAAATGGCCTGATCCAGAACTCCAGGAGACATGGGTACAATGGTACAAGGAGTTGTCATCATGGCAAGTGGGTCCCAAAGCCAGCTGGGAGCTCCACGTGGGTAAATTTGGTTTAGCACTGAACCTGAAGGCAGGACTGCAGGAGGCAGGCACCAACTGGGTTCTTAAGAATAAATTACTAGCCGGGAAGTGCCTTTAATCCCAGCACTTGGGTGACAGAGGCAGGTGGATTTCTGAGCTCGGGGCCAGCCTGGTCTCCAGAGTGAGTTCCAGGACAGCCAGGGCTACACAGAAAAACCCTGTCTCAAAAAAAAACAAAAAAGAATAAATTACTTGATGGATAAATTAAAAAAAAAAAAAAGCTAGATGGCTTACCCACACCCTACTCCAAGAATCAGATCCCTGGTGGTCTGTCTTCTACTGTGAGCCCCACTACACCGACTCAAACAGAATTTTACCTGACAACATTGACATCCACCCAAGAGATGGTGTAAGTTCCCGGGCAGCACCTCTTGCCTCAACTTGGCAAACACTGCTCTTGGCTAGAAGGCTGGGTACACCGTGTGCCCTGCCTGTGGGCTGAGGTGGGAGCAGGGTGCGGCCACACACTCACTGTTTGGATGACAGTGCATTTCCATTCCAGCTGTGCCTTCTCCGGTTGGAGTTGAATCTCTCGCATCTAGCACATTCCACCAGATGCACCGTGGCTGCTGTGGGCTCTAATCTTGCTCTTACCGTGCAGACCTGGGTCCATAGAAGAGCTGGATCTGCAGACTCCTCTGGTGAATGTCAAGATGGAGAAGAAAGTCAGGAGAGACAGGTTGACTTGGTAAACCAGCATATTAAAAAACTGGCTTCAAGAGAGAACCCTTAGAAAAAGTTAAAAACAGAGAGAGAGAGAGAGAGAGAGAGAGAGAGAGAGAGAGAGAGAGAGAACCCTTTATCAGGGCTATGTAACCTAAAGCAAGCTACACCCCTTTCCTCCCTCCCTGCCTGCCTTCCTTTCTCCCTTCTTTTCCATGTATGTACACTGTACATGCTCATGTGCATATCCAGGAGGATGTGTCCATATGGAGGAAGCCAAAGGTGCTTCAATTCTTTTTTGTTTGTTTGTTTGGTTTGGTTTTTTTGAGACAAGGTTTCTCTGTGTAGCCCTGGCTGTCCTGGAACTCACTCTGTAGACCTGGCTGTCCTCCAACTCAGAAATCTGCCGGCCTCTGCCTCCCAAGTGCTGGGATTAAAGGCATGCGCCACCACTGCTGGGCTTCAATTCTTAAAAATTCATTTACATGGATGTGTATGCATACATGGGTATAAGTGTGTGTGTGTGTGTGTGTGTGTGTGTGTGTGTGTCTACCTGCAGAGTCCAAAAGAGGGTTAATCCCCTGGAACAGAGTTATACATGGTTCTGAGCTGCCTGATATGGGTACGGGGGACTGAACTCAGATCCTCTGGAAGAGTAGTGAGTGCGCTTGACTACTGCGCCTTCTCTCCAGCCCCTCTTCCATAGTTTTTTGAGGCTGAGGCTCTCACTGGACCAGGAGCTCACCACCAGGCTAGAACAGTGGGCCCGTTTACTCCATGGATCCCTCTGTCTCTGCTCTTCCCCCAGTGCCAGCTTTAGAGCCAGGTTAGGTTTACACAGGTATGTAGAGTCTGAACTCAGGTCCTCATAACTGCATGGCAAGCATCTTACCAAGTGAGCCACCCCCACTGTCCCTAACCCCGTTTTCTGACGTCTGTGATGAGAGATAGTGAACCCCCGTCTGCTGAGAGAACTTTAAAGAGCTGAATACACGGAGGAAAGCGGGGCTCCCTCTGACATAGCCAGACATAGAGACCTGTCTACTCTCTAGCTTTGGTAACTTCTAGAAACTTCTGAATCCGTTCGATCCCTAACGACCATCCCTGTCTGTGAAGCCTTGGCTGGCCCCGATATGAACCTTCAGAAGTATGCTCTGTGAGGAAGGGGTTTTCCTCCCCATCATTTTCAGACTCCAGGTTTGCAGTTCATGGTCAGATTACATCCAACAAGCTAGTGGTGGGGGCCAACATGTGAACAAAGGCATGCCTGGTGTCAGTACCTGGGCTCCATGAACCATTCTTAATAGCTATGGGGATTTTTTTAGGGCTGGAGGGATGGTGCAGGTGGGGAAGCATTTGACATGCATGATGAACACCTCTGTTTAACCTCCTAGAAACCTCATGACAAGCCTGCTGTGATTCAGACTTGGAATCTTAGCATTGCAGAAGCAGAGACAGGAGAGTCTGGGTCTCCTTGACCCAAGGTCAGCCAGCCTTGCTGAGTCAGGAGGCTCCAGGGGGAGGCACAGTGACAGAGCTGAAGGTGAAGAAGGAAGGAGGTGGTGAGATGACTCAGCTTGGAAAAGCTTTAGCAGAGGCAGCAAGCAAGCAAGTATGGTGACCTGAGTTCAATCCCCAGAACTCACAGGAAGGGAGAAAGGGAAAAATAAGTCCACAAAGGTATCTTCTGACTTCTCCATGCACTCTGTGGGATTTGAGTGTGTGTGTGTGTGTGTGTGAGAGAGAGAGAAAGAGAGAGAGAGAGAGAGCGTGCCTGCACACTTTCAAGTACACACATGCGCACTAATGGTAGCAAGAAATAAAATAGGATTTTACAACAGAAACATCAACAGAAACAGTAAAGGTGAACAGCAATTAAGAAAGCAGCCTCACCGGGCATATACCCAAAAGATGTTCAACTATGTTCATAGCAGCTTTATTTGTAATAGCCAGAAACTGGAAACGACCCAGAGGTCCCTCTACTGGAGAATGGATAAAGAAAATGTGGTACATTTACACAATGAGATATTACTCAGCTGCTGTTAAAAACAAGGACATCATGAAATTTGCCAGCAAATGGATGCACCGAGAAAAGCTTCATCCTGAGTGAGGTAACCCAGACCCAGAAAGACACATGTGGTATGAACTCACTTATAAATGGATATTAGCTGTACAGTAAAAGATAATCATGTTGGCCATCCACAGACCCAGGGAAGATAAATACCATGGAGAACTCAAGGTGGTGGGGATGCATGACTTTTCATAGAGAAGGGGAAATATTGGGGTGAATGGTGGGGAGGGGATTGGACAGGGTTGGGGTCTGGATGGGAGCAGGAGGGATCAGACGGACGGTCAGAGAGAGAGAGGACCGCGAGACACAAGGTGAGGGCACTTTAAAACCCCATCTCTGAAAAGCGCAGGGAAACTGGTTTACAACATTCCCCGGTGTTTGATGACCACACACAAAGGATCGGAGTTTAATTGGCTCTCTGAGCCTGCGTGTGTGACTCAGGCTCACCGCTGGGTGGCGCTAATACAACCAAAGTAGGAAGGCGGCCGTTGTGAGAGAGAAATGAATGCTTTTTCATGGTTCCTGGGTTTTGTTTGTTTTGTTTTTGTACGAGTGACTCTTAACTTTTCGTGATTTTTTTTTTTGAGACGGGGTCTTTCTCCACCAGCATGTCTTCCTCCCTCATTTACTCTCTCCCTGGCTTCTATTACGGGACTGGGATGAACTCAAGGCTTCACGCAGTATGTTAGGCAGATGCTGTACCACTGTGTTCCCTAACACTGTTTTTGTTTGTTTGTTTGTTTGTTTGTTTGTTTTGTTTTTCGAGACAGGGTTTCTCTGTGTAGCCCTGGCTGTCCTGGAACTCACTCTGTAGACCAGGCTGACCTCGAACTCAGAAATCCGCCTGCCTCTGCCTCCCAAGTGCTGGGATTAAAGGCATGCGCCACCACCACTCGGCACCCCTAACACTATTTTGAGACAGGGTCTTCCTAAGTTGTTCAAGCTGGTCTTGAACTTTTTGATTATCGTGTTGCAACTTCCTGAGTAGCTGAATTACAAGCCTGTATCATTCATTATGTCTGGCTTTTTCCCCCCTTTTCTTTTCTTTTTCTTTTTCTTTTCCTTTTAGATAAGGTTTCAAAGTGTTTCTCTGGCTGGCTTCATGATCTTGTGTACACGTGTGCGCATCTGTAGGCGAGAGGCTAACATTGGATATATTCAATTGTTCTCTGTCTTTTTCCTTATTGTTCTTTTCCAGAGCGGGGTTTCACTGTGCAGCCCCAGCTGTCCTGGAACTCACCTAGGAGACCCAGGCTGGTCTCAAACTCACAAACACCCACTTGCCTCTGCCTCACTGGGATTCCTGAGTGCTGAGATTAAAGTTGTCCCCTTCCATCTGACTTTCATCTTGTTTTTGTTTTTTGTTTTCTTTTGGAACAGGGCAACAGCCTTCTCCGTGAACCTAACCAGATGGTGGCTAGACTGGCTAACAAGCAATCTCCAAGAGTTCTTCTATCTCTCAACCTTTTTTTTTTTTTTTTTGCATGGACAGCATCTTGCTGTGCAGTCCTGCAGTCCTGTGTAGCCTGGAGCTCATGTGCAGGGATTAAAGTTGAGTGCTACCATGCTGGGTTTGGAAATGTTCTATATTTCAGTAATTATTCTTACTTTGGAATATTTGCACATAGACAGTGGGAATAAAACCCAAGCCCATACAGATTTTCCTGAAAAATAAAAAAAGCCTGCCAACTTTATCATCATCATGATTATTGTTATTTTGTGCACCTTCACTTAGACTATGACCTCTCCCATGAGAGCAGGTGTGGAAATTTCCACTTGTGGGGTCATGCTGGTGCTCGGAAAGTTCTGGAATGTGTCTCACTTCAGATCTTGAATATTCAGGTTGTGGACAGACCGCCTGTGCACCTTTCCTACATACAGCCCCTCTAACAAATCCACACATGCCAAGTAGCTATTTACTTTTAATTTTTGATTTTGAGATAGAGTCTAGTTGAGAGCATCTCTCTTCGGGTCGTCATGGCAGGCAGGGAAGAGAACCTGATCAACCTGGATCAAGACTTCAGAATGGCTGGGCAGTGGTGGCGCACGCCTTTAATCCCAGCACTTGGGAGGCAGAAGCAGGCAGATTTCTGAGTTCACGCTCTACAGAGTGAGTGAGTTCCAGGACAGCCAGGGCTACACAGAGAAACCCTGTCTTGAAAAACCAAAAAAAAAAAA
>NW_022196909.1:26575065-26597190 GCF_008632895.1 Mastomys coucha
AAAAAACAACTTCGAGATGCCTGCTCCTAGGGGGTTTATTCCCCAAAAATGTAAACACAGTATAATTTAGAAAAAAAAAAAACTTTCTTGGTGTAATACAACCCCTGGCATACAACAAAGCCTAATTATATTGAAACTCCACTCAGGGTACATGCCATTTCTTCCAAGAAGATGGGTTCTAGAGACAGGTGGCCTGTACTAGCTTAAGGACCTAAGGAAGGGTCTAGCCTGGTCTCAGTCATATAGATAGCATGGAGGTCATTTGAATTATTGGCTACTTCTGGTCCTGCTTGAGGGGAGCCCTTGACCGCAAGGGTCATTTAAATTACTAGCCATTTCCGGCCCTGGTTGTAGGCACTTGATATGGTGGATAGAACAGATAACACAGATCAGCAGGCCATTAAACAGTTTCAATTCCCAGCTTTCCGGATGGGAGGACCTGCCTTTCTCATTGGAAAGACAGCTCCACAGGCTTTACATTCCTGGTTTCTCTGGACATTTGTGGATGCAAGAACCTTCCTGCTCTGCTCCCAGCATCGAGGTCTGCTGCCCAGTCTGTTGTTGAACTCATAGGCTGGACTGCATCAGATAAATATCCTGAATAGCTAGGGCCATCCGAAGACGCCGCTGTGCCCAACTGGGTAGTTCAAAACCACAGATGTTTATTCTCTCACGGCTCTGGGATCTAGAAGTCAGAAAGGAACGTTACAGGATCCAAGGCCTGAGACGCGGTTCTTGACTGTGGCTAGCTTCTGGTCCACCGACTATCCCAGCATTCTTGGACTTGCGTGAGCTTCCCTCCATTTCTACATCCATCATCATGAGGCGTGCTGTATGTGTCTCTCTCTTCCCCTTCGAGGGCACCTGTCACACTCCAGTGACCCCATCTTCAATAAGGACATGTTCAGTAGTACTGCAGATTAGGAGATTTCTTTTTTGTTTTCTTTTTCTTTTTTTTCTTTTTTTTTTTTCTTTTTTTGGTTTTTTGAGACAGGGTTTCTCTGTATAGCCCTGGCTGTCCTGGAACTCACTGTAGACTAGGTTGGCCTCAACTCAGAAATCCGCCTGTCTCTCCCAAGTGCTGGGATTAAAGGCGTGCACCACCACCACCCCACTCTTTTTCTTTTTTGTAATGGTCTTATTTAGCCCAGGCTGGTTTGAGCCAACTAGATAGCCGAGGGTGATCTCGAACTTCTGATTTTCCTGCCTCCCCCTTCTGTGTGCGGGGATGCCAGGCATACATTGGCATGCCTGACTTTTGAGGTGCTGGGGACCAAACCAAAGGCTTCAAGCACTCTATCAACTAAGCTATACTCCCAGCTCCAGGAATTAGAACTAATTTATAGGCTGATCCATAGGGTGACACAAACCCAAGGCCCTAAGGAATGTGCTGCGCTGACTGCCTAAGCCGAATTCAATGGCCAGTCTCCAGACCTCGCCATAGTTAATGAGTGTGTGTGTGTGTGTGTGTGTGTGTGTGTGTGTGTGTGTTTGTTAGAGGGTAAGAGGGTCTATCCCCTGTAATGGGTGTGTGGGGATGTCAGGTAGCTATGTAGACATTAGCAGGCCTGGAAGACACTGGGGCTGCACCCCTCCCTTGAAAGAAGATATATCAGCTCAGGTTCCTCCAGAGGATCTCACCATAAAACAGATTTCTCTGCCCTAGAGGTTCAGAGAACAGGAAATGAGAGACAAAGCTGGAGAAAGAGGATATGGAAGAAGGGGGAGGGAGTCAGGGAGAGGGAGGAGGGAGTCAGGGAGAGGGAGGAGGGGTTCAGGGAGGAGGGGAGAGGGAGGAGCGAGTTAGGGAGAGGGAGGAGGGAGGAGGGGAGAGGGAGGAAGGAGTCAGGGAGAGGGAGGAGGGAGTCAGGGAGAGGGAGGGAGTCAGGAAGAGGGAGGAGGGGAGAAGGAGGAGGGGTGCTTGTATCCTGGGGACAAAGGACTGCCTTGGGATAGAGAAGGGACAGATGTGGCATATAGGAAAATGATGGTTTATAAAGGTGCATGAGGAAACTCCGTGTTAGGATGAGGTGTTTAATTTAATTTAATTTAATTTTTTTTCAAGATTTATTTATTATTATAAATAGGTGCACTGTAGCTGTCTTCAGACACACCAGAAGAGGGCGTCAGATCTCATTACGAGTGGTTGTGAGCCACCATGTGGTTGCTGGGATTTGAACTCAGGACCTTCAGAAGAGCAGTTGGTGCTGTTACATACTGAGCCATCTCTCTAGCCTGAAGTGTTTACTTTTAATTGGGCATGTTAATCAGGTGAGCAAAAGGGGCTCTTTTTTTTTTTTTTTTTTTTTTTTTTTTGGTTTTTCGAGACAGGGTTTCTCTGTGTAGCCCTGGCTGTGCTGGAACTCACTCTGTAGACCAGGCTGACCTCGAACTCAGAAATCCGCCTGCCTCTGCCTCCCAAGTGCTGGGATTAAAGGTGTGTGGCACCATGGCCGGGCCAAAAGGGGCTTTTGATTGCTGGACTTCAATACTTTGATAGCTGGACCTTGGTTGTTAACCTTGGGAGGAGGAAGTGGCCAAGTAAGGGAATAGACCTTTGTGGCTAGCTTTAGGATTGCAATCTAACTGTTTTTAGCAAGGCAGAAGTGTAGAGAGAATCTCTTATAAGTATCATCTGTCAAAAAAAAAAGCCCATGGTCAATGAGCTGAGACAGGAAATAGGAGGTGGGACACTGGCAGGAAGAGAGAGAGAGGATTCTGGGAGAGAGTGAGAGAATAAAAGGAGACACAGGGAGAGATTCAAAAGAGAGCCACAGAGAGATGGATATAAGCCAGCAGGTAAATGACCTTAGGGAGATGCTGAGAGAAGCTCGGAGGGGGATGCTAAGGAGTAAGGGCTGGGTCTGAAAGAGAGGAAACTAATCAAATGGGAGCCATAGACTGGTTTAAATGGATTAAATAAGAGCTAGCTCAGGAATGAGCCAAAGCTTATGGCCAAGACATTTAATAATAAATAGTGTGAGAGTCCTCACTCTGGGAGCTGGGACTGGGAAAGGAAAAAGAGTTAAACAATATTTAAACACAGAGGGAATGGAAGAGAAAGGCAAAGTGTGTCAGAGCCATGCTCGCCGCACTCCAGCCGGCCAGAGTCCCTTCATCCCTTATGCTCAACAACCTAGACACACAAAGACTGAAACAGCAGCATTCTCCTGGCTGCTGGAAGGAATGAGACCTGAGCCCTTTGGCCCTGAGAGGTGTGACAAACTGAACTGTCTGGAAAGTTATTAATAGACATAGGTCCTCGAATCCTAAGCCTCGGGAGACTCCCATATACCAGGAGGCTTCCTGACAAAGTCGAGTGCAGGTCGCCGTGAGCCAGAGGTTCTGTCTCAGACAAGGCAGAAGGTGAGGACCACAGCTGAAGTCGTTCTCTGACTTCCACTTACATATGCATATGCCTGCACTCACAGATGAACACCACACACACACGGACACGGACACACACACACACACACACACACACACACACACGGACACGGACACGGACACGGACACACAAACACTTTTTTAAAAAAGTCAATTCAAAGAGGTCTGTCAGGCAACTCAACAGGACAAACTCACCACAGAAAATAGTACCTGTAACCTTCCTTGCATGTGGTCCTTGGGCCCACTGTTTAATCTACTGCCTTATGAGCATCCTCTGGTTCATTGGGCAATAAAGCCATCGTTGAGCAAGGTGTTTTATCTCCTTTCACAGAGATCTCAAGGATGGAGAAGCAGAAAGGATTCTAAGAGCCCAAGCCAGTGTATCCCTAATGGGAGCTGCTGGGATTAAAAGCGTTGACCACCACTGCCCAGCAAGATCGGCATTTTTTACTAGTCTGATTTACTGATTAGAACATTAGTGATTCAAAGAGGTTGGAATGTTGCAGGTCCAGAGCCAGATTATTTCGTGGCATCTTTAAGCCCTTTAACAACTACTGATGGCTCTGCTCTCTACTTGGCCTGACCTCTTTGTAACTATCCAGTAAGTGATCTAGAGTGCGTGAACAGATCCCTAGTTTCCAATCAACCAAAGGGCTAAGAATGCCGTCAGACTAGCATCTGGGGCCTACAGCTGAGGTCTTCTCCTCCTTCGTTGTAGCCTATCTACCTGGTATCCTCACCAGTATAACTGAGAACTGTCTTGTTTTGTGTTTTTCTTTGTTCTTCATCAAGAGGCTGGAGAGAGAGCTAGAGCGTTCCTTTGTAGAGGACCAGAGTTGTCCCAGCATGTATAGGGTGTCTGCAACTCCAATCGCAGGAGATTTGACCCCTCTTCTGGCCTCTGAGTACACCAGACACACAAGTGGTGCACAAATACATACGCAGGCAAACACTCATAAAATAAATCTTTTTTTAAGAAGATTTATTTATTATTATATGTAAGTATACTGTAGCTGTCTTCAGACACCCCAGAAGAGGTCATCGTATCGCATTACGGATGGTTGTGAGCCACCATGTGGTTGCTGGGATTTGAATTCAGGACCTTTGGAAGAGCATTCAGTGCTCTTAACCGCTGACTATCTCTCCAGCCCCGTAAAATAAATCTTAAAAAAAAAAAAAAACACAAAATAATTCACAAACTTTATCAAATTGTTACTATGTTGGAATATGAAATTTGGAATAACCTGTATCTGTTTTCCTGGGCTAGGGCGACTCCTGTTTGGCTCTAGGGTAAGCCATCTCTGATCCCCTTTGAGGTGAGAGTTGTGTTTTTGAGTCGCAGCAGCGCTGGACTGCCACAGTCCCTTCATCAGTTCACACAGGGCCCTGTGAAGCAGGTAAGACTTTAATTCCATGTTTACACCGCTTTGGAGAGATGAAGTTACAGTGAGGCTTCAATTCCGCGTTCCTTTGCGTTTTCCAGAGTTCCCCGATCTGCTGAACTCAGCCTCATCCGGGAAAACCAAACAAAACAAAACCCAGCCTGGAGAAGCATCCTAAACCAGAAGGTGCAGGGGCCCGCCCCTAGCGCGCTGGCTTTGGCAGACTCAACACAAAGCGGTTCCTCCCTGGGTTCCCGAGCGCGCAGGAGGAGCTGCGCGCTGATTGGTGCGAGCGGCCTGAGCGCCGGCCCCTCCCCGCCCTGGGTCGTATCCTGGCGTCGCTATTGGCTGAGCGGTCGTGCGCGCTGAGCTCGCTGCCCCTATGGCTCCGCCTCTCGGGCTCAGAACTTGCACCGGGTGCCGGCTGTCGCCGCGGGAGCGTGAGTGCTGGGCGCAGGGCTGTAGGACGCATTGTCGCCGTAAGTGCTGCCTCCAGAGGCCCACAGGCTTCGCGCCGCGCTGAGTAACGGTGGCCAGAGGCCGAGCGTGGCAGGGACAGAAGGGAAAGCACTGGGCTTGGCCGTGTCCCTTCCCCTCCCCCAGTACACCTGATAGCACCGAGTCGCGGCTCGGGCGGTGCCCAGGGGTCATGGACTCGCCTGCTGGAGATCGCTTGCGGTAGTGGGAGGCTCGTGGTTAGAGCTCCCGGACAGCCCGGCTTCCGTCTCTCCAGTGAGACACCCATGCCCACGGGGAGAGGCAGCTGCGCATGTCACTCGGGAGTGTGCCTCTCCGCCCCTGGCAGCGTGGGACACCCCCGACCTCTGCGATCACCAGCGTCCCCCCCAGACCCCCTCTGCTAGCTCCATTTGCCCCGTCCCTATCTGCCAGGTTGGAGACGAGCAGCCACTGGCTGTGGGAATGGGGTCCTTGGCCACCGGGTACAGTCGGTACGGTCTAAGGATGCTCACGCGGGGCTCCCCAATTCTAAAGCTGAGATGAGAAACCAGGCGCCAACGCGTCCGGCTCATTGCCCCAGCGGGCTCTTTGCCCTGGGTGAGAAAGTGGGTCAACTCTGCTCTGGTCTCGAGTGGACCTTTGGGACTGTTGGGGGCGCGGATAGCATTGTGCCCCTTACCTCCCCACATCAGCTCTTGGCCTTGGCAGGGTCCCGAAGTCTGTCTGGAGCCAGCGGTGGGGCAGCTCGTGCACATGGCTCCGGAGGCTCTGGTTGCTTTGCAGAGCGGCCGCCAGGCTCTAAAGTTCCCAGTTGACCACAACAGTAACTAAATATAGGACCGGCTGGTGCGGCCGGAGTGTCGCAGTGGCTCCTTTGCAGACATCTTAGGGCTGCAGATAACGAAGTGGAGTTCTGACCCTTAAAAGACTGGGTCAGTGTCGCGATCAAGATTTAAATACCCCAGCCCCAAGTTTGGAATTTTGGCGAGACCAGTTTCAGATCTGCCAGAGAAATTATACAGTGTTCACAGTCATAGCTTCCTCAAAGCAGAATAACACATTCACCTTCAATTTATTATATGCAAACTTCCGGTCTCTCCTTGTTTGATGACCTATTGATTGGTCATGCCTTAAAGTAGGAAGCCCTTAATGGCTTTCCGAGTCTTTCCTTAGAAGTGATTTATCCTCAGTTAACTTTTATTAACAGTTTCATTGTGGATGTTTCCATCTCACAGCTGGGGCTGAGCCACAACATTGAGAACTTCACAGGATTCTGCTTGGATTAGTTATGCTCCTCAGAGGACTACGAAGGCCTCCAGAGATCTGAAATAGGCTGCAGGCCTTCTCTGTGGCTTGTCTTTCTCTACCTGTCGCTGGCACCCTATGGGTTCTCCCTCTGGGGTCATGCCACAGGCCATATGCCCCACACCCCTAGGCTGTGCTGGCATACAACTAGCTCATTCAGTCTCCCAATGGGAAGCTTGTACCATCAGGCATGTTCAACCTGTGGCCTGTGGGCCCAGTTCGTCCCAGGAGAGCTATGAATGCAGCTTAATAGACATGCAGCTTAATAATGCCATGTTGCCGTTTCAGAGGGTGGGGACACCTCTACTCTCTGTCTCTTTACTGTCCGGCATGGTTTTTATAGATGGTGATTACAAGATTTCAAATTTAAACGTGTCCTGGGGCTGTGTTACAAGCTCGTGGGGGGTGGGGGGGCGGCACAGGTGAGCAGTTTTGTTCTGTAGCCCAGGCTGACCTGGGGTTCAGGGTCCACCTGTTTCAGGTTTCCTTGTGCTGGAGTTATAGGTATTTGCTACCATATCCGGTTTCCTTGAAAATTCTGATTCTCCCCCACCCAGAGTCTGGGATAGGTGGCACTGGTTGTACTGGAGCAGCTGGGGCCCATATGAACCCATAGCTCCTGTTTCTCCCTGACTCTCTGCCACCAGCATCCTTATGTGACAGATTGACTGATTCCTGCTTCTAGGAGCCTAGAACCTAGACCTGCGGGGCCCGCCTGGGACTATGGATTGTTCTGGTTCTAGAAGGGTGCCCAGTGCCTTGATTGTCCAAATAGTGCTGATGTGCAGCCAGCTAGTGAATGGATTCAGATCTTTTATGTAGATATGGGGGCAGCCCACAGCCCTGCCTCTTGTTTGACGTGGACAATTGTCTGTTCCTCTTTTTTAAAACATACAAAAGAAAAAAGAGAATGCCACGTGTCCCATCTCATCGTTCCCATACCTCACCAGTACTGGGATTAAATGCAGGGCCATGAGAAAGCTCTCTCATTACGTTGCTCTTGAAGTCACTTCTATAGTCTGAACAGGTCTTGAACTTAAAATTTTCTTGCTTCAGGATTGCAAGCCTGTGCCACCAGGCCCAGCAAGAACAGCTCATGGTTTTCTTCCTGGCCTTTCTCTCGTTATGTGACGAGCTTCTATTAGATATTAAATGAGTCACGTAGGTTAATTGGCTGCTTAGATCCCAAACAGGCCCAGCCTTTGGGGCCAAAAGAGCCACCAAATATAGTTGGGTAAGTTTACTCTATGGCCTTTGGTGGGGCCAGGAGCCCACTCCAGCCCCTCCAGTTTGTTCTCCCTCAGCTCTGGAGCCCTGCTACTGTCTCTGGTCCCTGTACAGAGTGTGCCCTGTTTCCCTGGAGAGGTGGAAGGAGATGGAATAGCAGAAAAAGCCCCTGGTTTCGAATTTGGAGAATTGGGGAGTTGGGACGGGGAGTGGGGGGACTCTGTTTCTATCTAGCTGGTTGGTCTGCCTTCTTGGCTGTGCAGTTTCCCAGTTTGTGAAGGAGTTAGGGTAAATCCCCTGAGGGCCAGGGAGATGGCTCTCTGGGTAAAAAGCAGTTGCTGCGAAACGTGATGAGCTGTGTTTGATCCAATAATCTGCAGTCGAGAGAACACACTCCGGAAAGTTGTCCTCTTACCTCCAAATGTGCCTCACAGCACATTCATGCCTGTATTCATGAATGCATGAATGTACACGCATGCATGCATGTATCATTCTCTCTCTTCTCTCTCCACACACACACTTGCACACACCCACACACGCTCATTCTCATGTGCACACATGCCTGTGCCTATATTCATGCTCCCACACATGCACATGCATACACACGCATGCACGCATGCCCATACACGTACATAAGTAAAATTAAAAAAAAAAAAGACAAATGAGTCAGTTCAATTTTGGCCGCATTAATTCAGACCTGGGGGTTTGGGCTAAGAGGGTGCATGTTTCAAGTGGTGGGGTCCCATTTGCCATGCACCACACTCCCCCACCCCCATCACTCGATGGTCCATGCTCTGCAGACTATTTAGGTATGTGGATTTAAGATCCTGTTCAAATTGGACTCTTGTCTTAGACATGTTGAAACTTGGACTTGCATTAGATTTGAAACCTAAGTAGTGTCTGTTGACCATAAAAAAAAAAAAAGAAGAAGAAGAAGCATCAGGTGGATGTGCTCTTGGCCAGTGGGTGAGGGGCCAGAGATGCTAGAAAGATTTTTATTTCCTTTTGTTTGTTTTTGAGACAGGGTCTCTATATTACGTAGCTCTGGCTGTCCCGAAACTCACTGTGTGGACCAGAGCAGGCTGACCTTGAACTCCCCAATGCTGGCATTTAAGTGTGTGCCACCATGCCCAGCTAGGGAGAGGCATTTTTGAAGCTCACAAACAACCCGAGTGACTTGTGCTTAGTCATTAAGTACCCTTGAAGCTCAGAGGGAGGAGGGACTGCCAAGGCGAGGCGGGAGCAATCAGAGGACCCATCCTGGGAGTGGAGAGATGGGATCCTTACTCATTCCTCAAGGATGAGTTCTCCTGAGGTGTTTGTTCAGAGTCCTGTGGGTCATGAGTGAAAGATTCATCGCTGGCGTCACGCCTGCACGTGCCACCTGCTCCTGTACCTTCTCAGCTGGCTGTTCTTGAGGGTTTATGAGGTCTGGATTCAGAGCGAGGCACAGTCCCCACACCTCGTCTTTCTGTTCTCACTCTTTTGCCTCTAGTCCCTGTCAAAGGTAGATGTGCTGACACTCCCTTAGTGGCTACTGAGTTCAGGACTGGGGACAGGGCCAGAAGAGACAAGAGGAGAGCAGACGTCCTCTGACATTGCCTGTGAGTTCCTTCTTCTATGTGGAACTGCTAGTGGCGCGTTTAAGAGGCAAACACTAGGACATCAAGTGTGGATCGACACAGACCGGATTATGATCCTTGTTTGTACCTTGGTTTCTTTCCCTGTGATAACAGGGTCTTGGTTACTTTTATGCCTTTTTCATTTCCTTATTTATTTATCTATTTATTTAGTTCAGACAAGGTGTCATGTTACACGGGACTGGCCTTGAATTTATTCTGTAGCCAAGGATGACCTTGAAATTCTTTAAAAAAAAATATTTATTCATTTATTTTATGTCAATACACTGTAGCTGTCTTCAGACGCACCAGAAGAGGGCATCAGATCCCATTACAGATGGTCGTGAGCCACCATGTGATTGCTGGGATTTGAACTCAGGACCTCTGGAAGAGCAGTCAGTGCTCTTAACCGCTGAGCCATCTCTCCAGTCCAACCTTGAAATTTTAATCTCAGACTTCTTAATACCGGGATAACATGCACATCTCACCGTGTCTGGTTTATCCTGTGCTAGGAATTGAACCCAGGGCTTTTGTGAATGCTTGGTAAGCATTTTACCAGCTAAGCTACATCTCCAGCCTATTTTTCCATTAATAGATAGATAGATAGATAGATAGATGGTGTTTCGCCTGTATGTGTATCTGTGCACCACATGCATGTCTGGCACCTGGTGCCTTCAGAAGCCAAAAGAATGTGCTTGTGAGCTACCATGCAGACACTGGGAATTGGAGCCAGGTCTTGTAGGAAAGCAGCCAGTGCTCATAACTGCTGAGCCATCTCTCACCACCACCACCCCGCCCCCGCCACTTCTTTAAGCATCTTCACCCCAGTGGTCCAATTTCCCTTCTGTCTTAGGGTTTTACTGCTGTGATAAAACACCAGGACTAAAAAAACAAATTAGGGAGGAGAGGGTTTATTTGACTTATACTTCTAGATCATTGGAGGAAGTCAGGGCAGGAACCCAAGCAGGGCTGGAACCTGGAGGCAGGAGCTGATGCAGTGACCGTGGAGGGGTGCTGCTTACTGGCTTGCTCCCCTGTCTTGCTCAGCCTGCTTTCTTAAAGAACCCAGGACCAACCACCAGCCCAGAGGTGGTACTATCCACTCTGGGCTGGGCTCTCTCACTAATTGAGAAAATGCCTCACAGCTGGATCTCACAGAGGTTTTCCTCGACTGAGGCTCCTCTTCCTCTCTGATGTCAAGTTAACACACACAACCGCCCGGTACATCTTCTCATTTCCAGCCCTCTCCTTTCCTTGCAGATAAGTTCTGAAACACGCTCAGAGTGAGGTAACTCACCTTTCCTCTCCTCTGGCTTACAGGTAGGGTCTTCCTAGAGACCACGCCTGCTGGCTCCAAGGGTCCATTTGCCTTGGCACCAGGTCTCCTGCTGTGTAGTAGGAAACTGGTAGATGGGCGTGGACAGCAGAATAGCTGGTCTCCTGTTGATTGAGCTCTGGCTAGGAGGCTGAAGAATAGACAGGTGTCTTTCCCCAGTAGTTAGCTGGACCTGGCTTCTTCCCCAACATCTGCCCCGCCTGTTGAGTCACAGGCCCTTTGAGTCCTCCCATCTGCCTGGCCGCTGGTTTAAGTTCTGTGTATGGTGAGGTCACCTGTATATGGTGAGGTCACGTGGGTTGATCCTCTCTCAGGAAAGAGGTAGAGCCCAGCTGCCCTCCCCCTCTGGGTGGCAGATGAGAGCAGCCCCTGCAGAGGCTGAGCTGGGTGTAGCCTGGGCTCAGGAGGAAGACGAAGAGGAGCAGAAGGAGGTGATGAGAAGCCTGGGGACTTCCTTGGAGCTTCTTGACGGGCTGGGTCCCTAGGGGAGGAGAATATTGTTCACGGGACCCTGGCAGGTGGGTGCTTCATGGTCCCGTGTCTTCCCCAGGCACAGACAACCCCCCTTTGTGAGTAGCAGACCAGCCTGGAGGCTGGGAGCAGAACGCCCACGCCTGCATGCTGAGGAAGATGGGTGAAGCCGTGGCCAGAGTTGCGAGGAAGGTCAACGAGACTGTGGAAAGCAGCTCAGATACCCTGGGTAAGTGATACGTGGCTCTCCTACTCTCCGGCTGGCTTGCGAACTCAGAGACGGCACAGAAAGAGATGAAGGGGACATAAGTGTGCGGCCAGGAGGACAAACGCTCTGTGGGTCTTTCAGTCCAGTTGTGGTAGCTGGTAGGTAGCGTGCGTCCCATCTTACACTTTGGTCTTTGGTGTTTGTTTGTTTGTTTCCATTTGTGTTTTTGCTTTTTGAGACAGGATTTGTCTGTGTAGCCCTGACTATCCTGGAACTAGTGCTGAAGACCAGGCTAGCCTTGAGCTGTGGATCTTCCCTGAATGGACAACTCCAGTGCCGTGTGTGTGTGTGTGTGTGTGTGTGTGTGTGTGTGTGTGTGTTCCCTTGAACTGCCTCAAAACATCAGTCTGGACATGCATGAGTTACCCCATGTTGGGCGCCTCTTGAGCGGCTAGCCTGTGTGGGCTTTTGGGTTCACCCGGCTGGAAGGCGCCTTCGCGCTCTACTGTTGGGACATGCATTTTTTATTTTTTTAATTTGAATTGATCGTTGCCATCCATCCAGTTGAGTTCCATAGATGTGAATGACAGCAGGGGAGACCAGACAGTTATCTCTGTGTGTGTATGAGTTTGTGTGCCTGTGTGACCATGAATAATTTGTGTTTGAATAGCGCTCGTGTGTTCTGTACATACATGAGTGTGTATGTGCTTGTGTATGTGTGTGCGCGCGTGTGTGCCGATGCACATGTGTTATGAATATCATCAGTGCCACTGAAGAGACCCAGGCATGGTGGCACCTGATGGGAACCCAGATGGCTAAGCACATCCCTGCCTTGGGGATGAGGGTGCCTGCGGCTGAGGTGGGCTTCGGCTGTGGAGAGGGATTTTCCAGGCATGTCGGGGTTTGTGTGCACATGTGTGTGTTTGTAACAAGGAAGCCTTTTGGTGGTGTTCACCGTTGGAGCAGAGACAAGCTGCGAGCTCCCCTTCAGGTGTGTCTGGAATGCAGGCTCCGAGTCAGACGATGGCAGGGACTAGAGAAGCAGCCAACCTTCCTATAGGCTTGCTCACTGCCTCTTCCAGGAAGCCCTCAGTTTTACCCCATTCACCCTTCCGAGCCCTCCCTTCCTCCTCTGTGGTCACCCATTCAGTGTGTTCTTAGAGGGCAGGAACACCATGACCTTTTTTTCACCAAGTATCTGGCTGGAGTGGAACGCTACGCTATAGGGACCAGACTGGCCTCGAACTCACAGCGGTGTGCCTGTCTCTACCCGCCGAGTGCTGGTGTTAAAGGCGCCTGCTCTCTGAACTTAGCACAGCATTAGGCACCATGCGGGTATGTGGAGGATTGGCTGAGCTGGGCCAAAGGATGACAGGCTGTCAGGAAGTGGAAAGGTTTCCGCTGGTTTTGGAGGGAGCCTTAGGCACCACTGTGGAGGGTGGCCATTCTGGAGTCACCCCCAGCTTACAAGACTCTCTGCTTGGCTTTGGGCTGTTGGGTCCTGGATGTGACTCTCCACCTCACTGCCTACCGGTTTGGCTATCTTAGCAGGTCACCTACCCTAAAATGGGGATGGTGATTGTATCCTCACAGGGCGGTTAGGGATAATTGTGTCCTGATGTCAGGGTGGTTAGGGACAATTACATCTGTCACTCGCTTGAGAGGCAGGAAGCTCGATCGTCGGCAGCAGCTATTATTTTTAATTTTTTTCTCTCACACCCAGAGGTGGAGGTGGAGGTGGAGGCTAAGTCCTCAGTGGCACAAATGCATCTCCACAGGTGCCAGTCATCCGGGTGGCCTGGGCCCACTTCACATTCCCTCTGAGAGGACCCGTTCAGTACAAGTTGGCACATCTCTCTAAGGCGGCATATCTAGAGGGACCCGGGAAGCTCCTTCTCATCCAGAACTGGATATGTGGGACACTGTAGTCTGTGAGAGTGCCCTCCCACCCTCGGGGGTCGGGGGGAGAGCCACAGAGGGAGAACTGAACTCAGACCCCAGATGCTTCTAGGTGGAAGCTAGCCACTGTGAAGGGACAGATCTTCACAACTCCCTGGAGCTGACCAGGGAGAATTCCCGGCTGAGTTAGAGTTGTCACCTCAGCCATCAGGAGGTGTTGCTGAGGGGTGATACCCCCTCAACACAATGTTATGAAATCTGGGACTCCAGAAACCAGCATGTGCCCATTGGTGGCAGAGGTCAACGAGCGAGCGTGAGTGGGGTCTGTCTGGGTAATATGTCGAGGATGGTTAAGGTAGAACATGGTGCCCCAACTTCTGCACCAACTAGGGCCCATGCCCGCTGAGGAGCGCCCAAGGCAGGCCTCCAGACACCCTGCTAGACCCCTGCAGTGCCTGGGATTGGAGCCGAGTCCCTCTCTGTACAGTATAGCCTTAGAGTAAGGTGTCAGCTAGTGCTTGCCAGGATTCCGAGGGCAGCAAAGCTCCAGTCAGTGTGGGAGAGCCTGCTGAAGCTGGAGACTTTCCTGTGGTGCGAACTGGGTGGGCCTTTAAAGTCAAGGTTGGGTTGTACAGGCCTTATCATCCTTTTAGTGACCATAGAAGCAAAATGTGAGGCCTAGCCACTCCACTCGGAGCTCCCCATAAGTCTGCCTTTTGGAGGGTAACCTGACCAGGCTCAAACAGTCTGAAGGATCTGGGCTTTAAGAAGTGTCCACATATTGAGCGCCTACGGTGTCTCACCCATCTGGAAAAACAAAAGCAAAACCAACAACACAAGGCCTGGTTAGATGGCTCAGTGTATAAGATACTGGCCTCCAGTCCAAGGATCAGAGCTCAATCCTCAGAACCTACATGGCAGAAGGAGAAAACAGAGTCCTATAGGTTGACCTCTACATGGGTCCTGACATGTGGGTGTACACACACACACACACACACACACACACACACACACTTTTTAAAAGATGTTCTTTGATGAAGTACACACTGCCCCTTTTTTTTTTCTTTTGGTTTTTTCGAGACAGGGTTTCTCTATGTAGCCCTGGCTGTCCTAGAACAAACAAACTCTGTAAACCAGGCTAGCCTCAAACTCAGAAATCCACCTGCCTCTGCCTCCCAAGTGCTGGGATTAAAGGCGTGCGCCACCACTGCCCGGCTCACACTGCTCTTTTTTAAAAGTGTATTTTTGGACTGGAGAGATGAGCTAATAGTTAAGAGCACTGACTGTTCTTCCAGAGATCCTGAGTTCAATTCCCAGGAACCACATGGTGGCTCACAGCCATCTGTAATGGGATCCGATGCCCACCTTCTGGTGTGTCTGAAGACAGCAACATTGTACTCATATATGTAAAATAAGGAAATAAATCATCACACACACACACACACACACACACACACTCACACTCCAGCCTCTAGTCTGGAAGGGAAGCTGAGCTCTGTGTTTTTTGCAGAAATCCACAGCAGGTCTTGAACTTGAAGTTCTCCTGCATCCATCCGGCACTCTTGAACTTGAAGTTCTCCTGCGTCTGGCTCTAAAGTCCCAGGCTTGGCTTCATTCTCATGTTCTGATCTCCATCTCTCTTCTGGGACAGGCTGTTCTTAGATGCAAGTCTGTTGTCCACAGATTCTGGATTGCAGTAGCTGTTCTGGGTGGGCTCTGTGCAGTTTTAGACCCTGGCCTAAATGGCAGAGCTTTGGCACTGTGTCCTCTCAGGGGCTGCCTTGGCCCCTGTCAAATACTTGGCTAACCGTCTTCTGTTTACTTCTCTGCCTTAAGGATTTCTGGGCTTTGGGGAAAATGACCACAGAAACCACAGGTGTGAACAGAACTTTCCGGGCAGTGGTGGCACATGCCTTTAATCCCAGCACTCCAGAGGCAGAGCCAGGCAGATAGATGGCAGATCTCTTGAGTTTGAGGCTACAGAGTGAATCCCAGGACAGTCAGGGCTACTCAGAGAAACCCTGTCTTGAACAACCAACCAACCAACCAAATAAATAAATAAATAAATAAATAAATAAATAAATAAATATCAAACAAAAACCAAACAAAGGTTAGACTTGGGAAGGTGCAGCTGGTGAAGCGCTAGCTGTAAGACCACAAAGTGCTATGGTGTTACGTGTCTCTAAACTCATTGCTGGTGGGGCTCAATGCAAGCATGTATCACATCATGTCACCTGGCTTTCATTTCAGAAGTGGGCTTTGTATAGATCTGGAGCTAGGCCATCCTGTTCAGTCCAAATGACGGTGAGTCCTAAGCTGAGTCTGCAAAAGCAAGGCGGATGCTGGATGGGGTGATGTGCACCTTTAACCTCAGCGCTAGTGAGGCCAAGGCAAGCAGATCTCTGTGAGCTGGTGGCTAACCTGGTCTGGATAGCCAGCTCAGGCTAGCCAGGGATATATTGTCTCCAAAAAAAAATGTTGGAAAGTGGTTGAGGTAGACATTCCAAGATAGTCCTCTGGCCTCTACATGCACACTCCTGGGCAAGTACACACACACACACACACACAGAGAGAGAGAGAGAGAGAGAGAGACAGAGAGAGAGAGAGAGAGAGAGAGACAGAGAGAGAGAGACAGAGAGACAGAGAGACAGAGAGAGAGAGAGACAGAGAGACAGGCCTGTGATTTCAGAATCTTTGAAGAATTTTCTTTCAATATACAGGCAAAGAAAGAACACACACACACACACACACACACACACAGAGTAGCTTTCCTCCTAGCACAGCCTTTTGCTGAAGGTCATATACTTTAAAACCCCCCAGCTCTCTGCAGGGACATGGCCTCAACTTGGTACCTCCATAGGACCAAAGCTCACGTCCTCCCACCCAGGGTGGAGAAGTATCAGCCCTGCCGGCCGCTCTGCCTCCCCAGTCTCTCTACTCACCAGGTATTTGTGTGAGAGCACTTTGCCAATCCTGACTCATTTAATTGTCTTAAGAACTCTATGATGTTAAAATCCTGTTGTAGTAAAGATGACGAAACAGATGTGAGTGTTTTTAAAGGGCAGCCTGTTCCTTTGTGAGACTGCTTAAGCCCAGACTTACTACATCGAGCATGCTGACCCCCTAATTTGTTCTATAGTCTAGGCTAGCTTTGACCTCACTGGGTGGCCCAAGCTGGTCTTGAACTTATGGCGGCCTTCCTACCTCAGCCTTTCAAACGCTGGGAGTACGAGCATGTATCACATCACGCTGTGGGAATTTTACAGACCTGGAGCTAGGCAGTGTATGGGTGACTTGCTGTTGATCTGGGTGAGTGGAGGTGAAACCGCAGCTCATCCAGCCCTGTGTGGTTCAGAGCCTCACATGGCAAACAGCTTGATACCCTGTGAGGGGCCAGGAGATGAAGCGATGGGCCGAGAGCTGAGTAGCTGGGGTCTGCCCTAGCCTGTCTCCTCTTATGTCTCAGAAACACCACTGCAAGCCTGCCTTTTCCTTTTCTTTTTTTCTTTCATTCCTTTTCTTTTCTTTCTTTTCTTTCTTTCTTTTTTCTTTTTTTGTTTTTGTTTTTGCTTTTGCTTTTGTTTTCGAGACAGGGTTTCTCTGTGTAGCCCTGGCTGTCCTGGAACTCACTCTGTAGACCAGGCTGGCCTTGAACTCAGAAATCCGCGTGCGCAGCCACCACCACCTGGCTCTTTCATTCCTTTTCAAGGAATTCTTATGTAGATTTTTTTTTTTTTTTAATATGTGAGTACACTGTAGCTGTCTTCAGACGCACCAGAAGAGGGCGTCAGATCTCATTATGGGTGGTTGTAAGCCATCATGTGGTTGCTGGGATTTGAACTCAGGACCTTCGAAAGAACAGTTGGTGCTCTTACCCGCTGAGCCATCTCTCCAGCCCTATTATGTAGACTTTAAAAATTTTTTTATTTATTTACTTTTGTGTGAGTTCTCTATCTGCATGTACACCTGCATGCCAGGAGAGGGCGCCAGATCACATCACAAACGGTAATGAGCCGTGATTTGGTTGCTGTGGATTGAACTCAGGACGACTGGAAGAGCAGACATCTCTCCAGCCCCTCACTATGAAGTCCTCACTAGCCTGGAACTTGCTCCATAAACCAGGCTGACCTTGAGCTTGCAGAGAGATCCGATTGCCTTCTGCCTCTGCCTCCCAAAGTGCACCATCATATTTGGCTTACAGTTTTAATTATGTGTACTTGTGTGTGTATGTAAATACAGATGCCCTCAAAAGTCAAATGATAGCGTTGGGTCCTCTAGAGCTGGAGTTATAGACAATTATTATTATTTTTTTGGGTTGATTTTTCGAGACAGGGTTTCTCTGTGTATCCCTGGCTGTCCTGGAACTCACTCTGTAGACAAGGCTGGCCTTGAACTCAGATATCTGCCTGCCTCTGCCTCCCAAGTGCTGGGATTAAAGGCGTCCGCCACCACCGCGCAGCGACAATTATTTTCTAAAAGAGCAGCAAGTGCTTTTAAATAAAAAAAAACAAAAACAAAAACAAAAAACCAAAAAACTTTCTATTGAATTTTTATGAGTTTCACATCAGGCACCCGTGTCCTGCTCATCTCCCTGTCCCTTCAGGTTTTCCTTTTACCCTTGTAACCCTCCCACCTCAATAAAAAACCACACAGACAAACAAACAAAAAACATAGAAAACATAGCTTCCTGGATGCTGTAGTATGTCACCGTGTGTCCCACAGGACACTCCTCTGTCCGTACATCTTCACTTGCAAACGTTAATTATTATGAGTCTTTGGTCTGATCCTAGATATATGGGTTCTGTGACACCATCAAAACCGGATCCTTACCAGGCTTCCTTCCAGTTATTCTGTAACCCGGTGCCATAGAGATCCTAGAGCTTTGGATCAGGACTGGCCCATTCACGCATCCCAAGCATTCGAAGATGATACAGATTTTAGGGTGGGGCCAGCGCAGAGACCTGGATCTGGGCCTAGGTGGTAGCTGGTACCGACCAGCTCTCCCTTATTCACACCACCAGGGTGAGCACCCAACGCTGCTCAGGCTAGCCCATCCATTGCTGCCATCGGCGGGAGGCAGGGTCAACTCTCATGCCTCCAGAGCCAGCTTCCACTGTGCTGCCCAGCCAAGGCGTAGGGCCCTTTCTCCCGAGTGATGCAGCCTGTGAGGGGCTGAGCCAGCTCTCTCACCTACCTAAGGTGGTGAGAGGAAGGATGAGAGGGAACTGTCACATCCCTACCTCCACCCCACGCTGCCTCCTGGTAGAAGTATGGCTGGGCCAGCTTTCTCTCTCTCTCAGCCACAACCCCGAGGGCCAGCTCTGCTGTGCTACCTGGACAAGGTGAAGGGTCTGGTCTCCTGAGAGCTGCGAGCTGGTAAAAGGTGGGGCTGGCTCTCTAGAGCCCTGCAGCCAGTGAGGGGCGCAGCCTCTTCTGCACAGCCCCTGGACATCACATGGTCTCTTGGCAGCTGCCCCAACCAGGGATGTTCCCCCTTGTTCTCTAGTGGTAATCTGAGCCATGGACATTGACACCGTCCCTTGCTGCAGCATGGGCCAGTGACCCAGACATGATACTCTGCAGCAGCTCAGGCTGGGACCTCACCATGGCCCCCAGCGGCAGGGCTCAGACTAGGCTGATCCTCTCCACCCTCATGTCTCTAGTTCCATCTCTTCAGTAAAACTCAGATCGCTCTATTTCTCTGTCTCCCATCTGTCCACCACGTCCTCACACATGTGGTGGCTCCCATTGTAGCCCGGGAGACATCCTGTGGCAAGCTTGTGTCTATGGCCCACCTGTGCAGGGCACTGGAGGGCAGGTGTGTAGGTGGCATGGTGGACCACAGGTATCTTGTTTGTCTTCCTCCTCCTGCGCTGCGTTGTGTGGTGGTAGTAGGTGGGGTCCGTGTGTCTGTGGCCTGCTTGTGCTACAGAACAGAGGACAGTTCCGTGTGTATCTTTTCCTGCCGAACTTCATGGCATGGCAGGACGAAGGTCCTGTCTGTCTTCCTCCTCCGGCACTCAACTGCCTGGATTTGATTTGATTTTTATGAGTCCTAGACCTAAAACAGCTTTGGCCACCAAGCCGGGCTTCAAACTAGCCCGAAGAAAGGACTTCCACCTGCTCTGCCCCCTGACTGATATAAGAACAATCCCACCACCACCAAGATGCCTCTTTGCCCATTGCTAGGGGCCCAGCAAGTGCTCTGAGTGGCTGAGCCATCGAGCCATCTTTCCAACCCCCATCCTTGATTTTTTTTTTTTTTTTTTTTTTTTTTTTTTTTTTTTTTTTTTTTTTTTTTTTTTTAGTTTTGTGACAGAGTTTCATCAGGCTGTTTAGCCTGGTCCTGAACTTGCAACCAACCCTACTGCTTTAGCCCCCACTGCGGCTGGGACTCCAGGCAGGCCAACCCACGCCTAGCCAATGCTAGGCTAGGCTGCCTTTTCTCCGCAGCCTGTGGGACTTGCATCCTGGCTTGTGAGAATCTGTTACCTAGCTTCTTTCTCCCCTGAGCAGGGTTAGTGGTGTGGATGTAGCTCCACCTGGGCTGGAAGACGTGTGGGTGATTTCTAGGTTTGGCCCACACCATTAATGACCTCGTCAATGGTGTCGTGAAAAGTTTTATGGGTTAGTGTCGTAAACAGTTGCTGGTCATGCTAGTGGTGAGCGAGGTTTGACTCTGCAGGGGTGAGCACAGGGGTGAGTGAGGTTTGACTCTGCAGGGGTGAGCACAGGGGTGAGTGAGGTTTGACTCTGCAGGGGTGATTGAGGTTTGACTATGCAGGGGAGAGTACTGGGGTGAGGGAGGTTTGACTCTGCAGGGGTGAGCACAGGGGTGAGCGAGGTTTGACTATACAGGAGTTAAGGAGGTTTGACTCTGCAGGGGTGAGCACAGGGGTGAGAGAGGTTTGACCATACAGGAGTTAAGGAGGTTTGACTCTGCAGGGGTGAGCATAGGAGTGAGGGAGGTTTGACCCTGTAGGGGTGAGCACAGGGGTCAGCAAGGTTTGACTATGCAGAGGTGAGGGAGGTTTGACTCTGCAGGGATGAGTGAAGTTTGACTATGCAGGTGTGAACACAGGGGTGAGAGAGGTTTGACTCTGCAGGGGTGAGTGAGGTTTGACTCTGCAGGGGTGAGTGAGGTTTGACTCTGCAGGGATGAGTGAGGTTTGACTCTGCAGGGGTGAGTGAGGTTTGACTCTGCAGGGATGAGTGAGGTTTGACTCTGCAGGGGTGAGCACAGGGGTGAGCACAGGGATGAGGGAGGTTTGACTGTGAAACAGCCCTTCTCAAGCCAGGTCTCTTCTTCAGTTCAGGGATGAGACAACACCTCTTGTTGCTTTATTTACCATTCTGTATTGATGACAAATGATGCTGAAAATCTTTTCTTGTGCCTCTTCGTCACCTGCCCCATCTCTGATGAAATCTGTGTTCCAGACTTCCACTGTCACCCATTTTAAATAAACGAGGTTTCTCTAAGTTTTGAAAATGTGTGTATGTGTGTGTGTGTGTTTGTGTGTGTGTGTGTGTGTGTGTGTGTGTACAGATATATTTGATTTTTTTTTCCCCTTTGAGGTAGCATCTTTCAACATAGCCCTGGCTATTCTGGAACTCAGTAAGATCTATTTGCTTCTGCCTTCTGAGTGCTAGGACTAAAGGCGTGTGCCACCCTGCCCAGGTCTAGAAATATATATTCTTTTAAGAGTTACGTTTATTTTCTGTTTATTTATTGGGTGGGGCACATGCATGGCATAGTGATTATACCGATGTCAGAGAATAACTTCTCTCGTTCGCCCAGGGATCCTGGGGTCAGAACTCAGTTCATCAGGCTTGGTGGTACATGCTCTTATCTGCTGAGCCATGTCTCTGGTGCCTCAGCCTCCTGAGTGCTGAGTTCCTGTGTGTTCTCTGTCATATCTGGCCAGACATGTTTTGCTAGCTCAGTTTCTAGGCTCTATCTTGTCTTTCAGCTTTTTTAAAAAAAGATTTATATTTATTTATTATATGTAAGCACACTGTAGCTGTCTCCAGACACACAAGAAGAGGGCGTCAGATCTCGTTACAGATGGTTGTGAGCCACCGTGTGGTTGCTGGGATTTGGACCTTTGGACTGACTCAGGACCTTTGGAAGAGCAGTCAGTGCTCTTAACCGATGAGCCATCTCTCTAGCCCTGTCTTTCAGCTTTCTAACTGTGTCTTTTGAGAGACAGAGGTTCGAGATCTTGATGAAGCTCCGTTTATCATTTCCCCCATTCTAGACCGTCCCTTGGTGGTGCGAGCCTAACCCAGCCCTGTACATCTTCCCTCTTGGAACTGTCTGGAAGCTGGGCGGAAGCTCGGGCTCACAGGCCCCATGTCTCTGAACGTGTAAGGTTCTCCCAAACAGCACCTGGACAAGAGGCTTGTGCAAGCATCCCCTTTCCCCTGAGTGTCTAAGGTCTGGCCAGGTGGGTTGTCTGGGAAGCCTCCAGATGTGTATGGGCGGTCAAAGTGACCATGTGTTGGGAGAGGCCAAGCCTAGGATGGGAGATCCAGGTTAGGGGGAGAAGGGGAGTGACCTCCCCTTCCTTTTCCAGCCTCATCTGCTGTTAGCTACTTCTCCCCACACTGGCCAGCAGATGGCACCCTGTCACCAGCTGGCCTAGCTGTTGCTGGCTTTCAGTCTTCCCCTGGCCAGCTCATTTCCTGTATGTGTACTTGTCTAACCCTTGTAGGGACCACGTGATCTGGAAACTAACTTCCTTCCTTTCTTCCTTCCTTCCTTCCTTCCTTCCTTCCTTCCTTCCTTCCCTCTTTTTAAATTAAATTAATTTTTTTTTTATTTTGAGATAT
>NW_022196909.1:26597521-26619218 GCF_008632895.1 Mastomys coucha
AGAAATCCGCCTGCCTCTGCCTCCCAAGTGCTGGGATTAAAGGCGTGCGCCACCACTGCCTGGCTTAGATCCCCTTTCTTAAACGGCAGTATTTACTATGCACTTAGTATGAATCTCACTGAAAATGAAATCTCTCCCTGTGGGTTTGGGGGTTGTATGTTTGTAGCCTGTAGAGTCCCCAGGGTCTGTCAGGCACAGCCTTTCTGAGGGCATGAGGGTAGGGCAGGCTCCTGAAGCGTCCCTCCGCCTCCCGGCTCTGCCCCCTGAGAATGCCAAAGCCTTTGTCCCACTTTCCTGAGTCCTGCCTCTTACGGGGACTAAAGACTGGGTGCTGACCCTGGAGCTCTCTGCTCCTCTCCTCGGGGACCCCCTCCCAGCTCTGCCTCTGCGTGATGTCACATGGAGGGGCGTGAGACAAATTCTATCTAAACCGCTGGTAGACAGTCTCTGGAGCTTTTCTCTCTCTGGAGCTAAGAACCCTTGAAAGAAAAGCTTTGTATCCCGGATTGGGCGTGCTTAGTCCAGACTAGCTGACCCTTTCTGTAGAGCGTACCTTCCCCCGCCCCCTGTAGTTTAGGACCCTCCTTGGACCTGACCCAGAGATTCTAATGCCCCAGTCCATTCACAGCCCAGGTGGCTTAAAAGCGATGGAAATGCTGGGGACTCGGTGGTCATGAAGTTTGCCATGAAAGCAGGAGTCTGGATCCCCAGAGTCCACACAAAGCCGGCTCCTGTAACACAAACTGGAGGTAGAGATAGGAGGCCTGGAAGCTCAAAGGCCAGCTGGCCTGGTGGGTGTGTTGGTAAATTACAAGAACGATGCACAAGTGTTATACCCAAGTCGCAGGGATCCCAAAGGCCACTGGGGAGCCAATTCTGATGTAAACACATAAGGGTCTTTATTGCAAGCATGAGAGCAAGGACTTTCACTGTCACTGTCGCAGTGGGTCAGAAGTAAGATCCTCTAGTCTAGGGGCATGGGGTGTGTTTATTGTGGTTATAGCAAGCTAAGGGGATTTCCATACGGTGGGTCAGCGAGTTAATATTTTAAAAACTGCATTTCTGGTGTGCAATCTGCAGGAACCAAATACCAGGGACAAAACCGCTCTCACGCTCTCCCTCGCTTGCTCTCCCTCTCCCTCTGCGCTTTCCCTCTCGCTCTCCCGCTCGCTCTCTCACTCTCGCTCTTGCTCTCCCTCCCTCTCCAATCCCCCACTCTCGCTCTCTCGCTCTAGCGCCCTCCCTCTCCAATCCTGCACGCTCGAAGTTTTACCACATAAATCTTTTTGTTTCTTCACCGTGCAGAATCTTCCCCGAGGTTGCTCATAACCAGAGTTGGTTCTGGGCATCACCGTGTTGTATATTTCATGGGTATCCATGAGCCCTTGTGTGTTCACCTACCACACTGTTCACAGACTCAGGGCTGCCCTGGAGGCCTCCTATGCATAGAATTTTGTCAGGAGAGACCCAGCCTGGAGGCATCCTCTCTAGGTAGTTCAATGAAAAAAAAAAAAAAGAAATGAAAAGGAAAGGATGAGACCAGAGAAGAAAGCTTATTTTATTTATATATACGTATGTATGTGTGTGTGTGTGTGTGTGTGTATGTATGTATGTATGTATGTATGTATGTGGGAGAGCAGAGCCAGAGACAGGCCAGTCTGCCTGACTCCAGAGTGAACATGACCCTCAGTCTTGTGAGGGGGGAGGGGAAGGGATCAAGGAGTGGGGAAACCAGAAGCAGCATCCAGAAGGTCTAAAGGACTAGGTAACGCAGATGGTTGGATTATATAGGGAAGGGGAGCTGGGGGAAGGGCAGCCCAGCCCTTGGGCTGGAGAAATTTAGGGTAGGGGGGCGGGGTATGCCAGCTAGGAGGGCCCTGCATCAGGTTGGGACTGGGGGTTGCGGAGAGAACCTAGCGTGGCAGTGTCGGCTTTGATATGTTAAGTCGGCACCTCAACTGTTTGTTCTAGGACTTGAAACCTAACTGTAGGATGGGTCTTCTGGAAAGATATCGTTCGGGCTAGCTTGGGTAATGACTGGTTGTAGCACTGGCCGACAGGTAGAGCCGGCAAGTGGGACATAACCAGGGTGCCTGTGGTCCCTTTCACTCCTCATTAGGACAGGCCTGTTCGGTAACAAGACAGAGGCCTGAGGCTTAAACCTTAGCTCTATGTGTCCTAGTTAGGTGACCTTGGCAGTCACTTCCCAACCCTGGCCTGAACTGGTGCTGAGGAGCCAGCCCCATCTCTAAGCTGCTTTGTGTACGTGTAGATTCTTGGGTCACCGGGGGTCTGGGAAAGCAGGCTTGTGTGGGCTGGCTGCGGCCTCTGAGGGTCAGAGGCTGTGTGCCTGGCAGGATGTAGCAGTGCAGAGAGAGCCGCGTAGGTGGAATCCTGGTAGGATGTGAGGGCATAACTCCGACGCAAATAACCGGCTTGAAAAGGAAAATCAATAGACTCAGAGAAGCAGAACTTAGCTTTACCGCCAGCAAATTGGCCTGGCGCCTAGGCCCTGCTGCACAGTCAGTCAGGCCCCCAGCTTAGGGCAGCTTTGGTTTCAGAAGTGTGCTCCCTGGAGCTTGTGGGGCTTGCGAACTGGTGTCAGGAGGCCCAGAGCCATGAATGCCTGAGTGTCCTGTCCAGGCAGAGGGAGGCAGGAGGGCTGGGAAGCTGCCAGTAAACCTCTGTCCTCTGTGTATTGTGCCTTTGTGCCTAGGCGATCATGGGGCCTGCCTAGACCCCCTCAGCCTCAGGTACGGAGACCTGGGGCAGGAAAGGGAGCCACTCTGATAGGGTATGGAGATAGCCACTCTGGGTTTGAGAGAGTGTGGCCTTGCTCTAAATGCTACGGTCCTTTAGTACAGTTCCTCATGTTGTGGTGAGCCCCCACCCACCCACAAAACTCTTTTTATTGCTATGCTATCACTAAATCTGCTACTGTTGTGTATTATAATGTCAATATCTGATACAAAGTTGACCCCTGTTGAAAGGATTATTCTGCTTCCCAGAGGTCACCACTCACATGCTGAGAGCCACCGCTCCAAGGTCTAAGCTGTGGCCGCCACACCTGGAGGAATACTTTAAAAAGGCAGCTGGTCAGTAAAACAGCAGCAGATGTGCCGGGATGTAGCTCAGTCCGGAGAGTGTTGGCCTAGTAACTCAAGCCTGGTGGTGTACTCTCGCGACCCCACCACTTGAGAGGGGAAAGACGGAAGGATCCAAGTTCAAGGCCATCCTCAGCTATGTAGTAAGCTTGAGGGACATGAGACCCTGACTCAAAAGCACATCATCAGAAACCTACTAACAAAGCGACAACAACGTCAAAACAGGTACCAGGCGTGGCAGTCCTTACGTGTACGCCTAGCACCCCGGAGGTGGAGATCCTGAGCTCCAGGCTAGTCCAGCCTTCATCATGATACCTGTCTTAAAAACCAACCCTCCGCCCCAGCCCACCCCAACCAGAAAGAAGACAAAAGTCAAAATCCAAGTACAAAAAGAAGCCGTTGGGCAGTCCGTGGGTGCTGGTGCCAAGGCTGGGAAGGGTAGGCAGTGGGAAGCCAGACTTCCCCCGCCCTGCCCTTGCCCTGCCAACACCACCCAGTCCCTTCCTCCCTGGCACAGTGTTTTGTGGGACCAGAAGAGCAGTTATGAAGATTTTGGGGGTCAGACTGGCTAGGTGTGGGATTGCTGGGGCAGAGGGTGGTCGGCGGGAGTCCAAGGCTGCCCCAGTTCATGGTGGTGGTAAGAAAGACCCCACAGACCCCTGTGGATGGGTCCCAAACCTCTCCCTCCCTCTGAGTTCTGCATCCTTTTGGAAACTTGAAAGCATCAGTGAGTGAGGCTCTTTCCCCCTACTCTGACATCCCTGAGGGCTGAGTACCCCAGATTCCCTGATTCCAGGAATGGGGGGGTCAGTGCTCCAAGGACCTCAAGCCCAGGGGACTTACTGCCTAGCCCCCTGGCTCCAGCCCCCTACCACATTGCCCAGTTAGAGGACTTGGCCCCAAGCCAGAGCCTGCACTGGAGAAATGAAGAAGGCTCACCTTCCCTCCAGCATCCCTCTTCTATGGCCCTTCCCCTGGGTTGTTTCACGGGACACAGGCCAGGTGGATGGGGGTGGTGTCCCTACAGCAAGGATGCTGAAGCCCAGATGTGGCAGTGATTGGCAGCAAGGCTGCAATCAGGGCACCAGATGGGAAGGCGGCCCTGTGGGTTGTACCGTCCTTGAAGAAGAGGAAGTGAACGGAATGTAGACAAACACCCAAACACCGCTTTTATTCTCCGCAGACTGCAGCTGTGCATCTGCATTATTATGGGCTTCTCGTTGAAGCTCAGGAGAGAGTCAGGTAGGTGCAGGGTGCTGGCAGGTGGCCCAAGTAAGAGTGTCCTGATTGCTCTTCCAGAGACCCCGGGTTCAACTCCCAGCACCCACATGTCAGCTCACAACTGTCTGTAACTCCAAGATCTGACACCCTGGCAGATATATGTGAAGGCAAAATACCAATGCATATTAAATAAAAATAAGTTAATTAAAAAAAGAGAGAGAGATGCTGGGCAGTGGTGGCATACACTTTTAATCCCAGCACTTGGGAAGGAGAGGCAGGCGGATTTCTGAGTTCAAGGATAGCCAGGGATATACAGAAAAACCCTGTTTCGAAAAACCAAAAAACCAACCAACCAACCAAAAAAAGGTGCTCATGGGTACGGATGGTAGATCCCTGACAGGAAGGGCAGGGCTGCACAGAAGCCTAGAGGAGCCAATTAGGAGGTGAGACCGGATGGCCGTTGTAAAGTTTGTGCAGTGATGTCCCACCTTGTACAGGGCCAGGATCTAAGGAGCCTGACGGTGGAAAATGTCTTAGGATTTCGTTGCTGTGAAGAGACACCATGACCAGGGTACCTCTTCCAAAAGACAGCTTAATTGGGGCTGGTTTGGATTCAGAGGTTCAGTCCATTGCCATTAAGACAGGCAGTGTCCAGGCAGGCACGGCTCTGGAGGAGCTGAAGTTGTATATCTTGTTCCGAAAGCAAACAGAAGAAGACTGACTTCTAGACAGGTAGGAGGAGGGTCTCAAAGCCACCTCCACAGTGACACACTTACTCCAACAAGGCCACATCTCCCTGGGTCAAGCCTATTCAAACCACCACAGAAAAAGTCACTTAGAATCAAATTATCTTAGAATCTACTTATCTGTAGATAAGAACACTGCATCCACTTACTGTTCTTTTTCTTTTGCTTTCTTTCTTTCTTTCTTTCTTTCCTTCTTTCTTTCTTTCTTTCTTTCTTTCTTTTTTTTTTCGAGACATGGTTTCTCTGTGTAGCCCTGGCTGTCCTGGAACTCACTCTGTAGATCAGGCTGGCCTTGAACTCAGAAATCTGCCTGTCTCTGCCTCCCAAGTGCCGGGATTAAAGGCGTACGCCACCATGCCCAGCCCACTTACTGCACGTGAGGGACCAGGCAGTCTCAGCTGCTGGAGGTGCCTCCAATGTCATCCACACCACAGCTGTGTATGATCTAATTAGCCTTAGAAGGCGCCTGTTAAGCCTCCAACTCCTTCCATAGCTGAAGAGAGTGCATGGATGCCCAGTTTGGTTTCATGTATCCTAGATAAATACTGTACCAACTGGGCTACATTCTAGCCCCTGATTCTGTGTTATCAGATGAAGAAACTGAGGAACGGGGACATTAAGCAACTTCCCCAGGCCATACCTTCCAGGGAGGTAGGAGGAAAGGGATTTAAACCCAGCCAGAGCTCTCTCCAGGGTGGAGCACACACTCATACCTCTAAGGGAACTGCTTTTCCAGTGCTTGGGAGTGCTTGAGGTCCCAGGTTTGTGGCCAGCATGTCCATGTTGTAAGGAAATAGGGACCTTCAATGTCAGAGTCACGCACTGCCTCTGAAATGAGTTAAATGATTGCGTGAGCTGCCTTTGCTGTTCCTGATCTGGGTGGTGATAGAGGTCCCTCGTGACTTCTGAGCAAGAGAGCCGCATGATCTGCTCGGGTCTAGAAAGGTCACTGCTGGGTATAGAGCATGCGCGAAACCACCTTCTGGAACCCAGAGAAGGGGTCACCTTTGTGAGGGACGAGTAGGCAGGTGTGCTCTTTGGAACAAACAGGGAAGCTTGAGTTATTTGGGGTTGGTGGTGATGGGGAGTTGTGATGGGTTTGGGGACCTTGTAGGACACCGTGGGGAAGCTCACAGCAAGGAACTGGACATATGGCTCTGTCAGCTGGCACTGCGGAAGAACCACTGCCCCAGGAGCCCGCCCCACTTCAGGTTGTCCCCTCCCTTGATCTCATAGACCTGTGCAAATCTTTGGGATTTCAGGGTTTAGGATGCAGCTTCAAATAGTGCATGCTGGCAGAAGGGCGACAACGCCTACCTCCGGAAATAGATCATTTCACAGCATCCAAAGCTCACGTTGCTCAGGCACGAGAGTGTTAGTTAGCCTTGGGCGGTCAGCTTAATGAGGAGGCCGCGGAGTTTATTAAAACCAGATTTCTCTTCGAATATACATGCGACTCTGGCTGTCAAGATGGCGGGGGAGGAGGGTTGGAGGTGCAGATGGGAGTGGACTGGCCAAGCCAGCAGTGCTGGAATCGGAGCCTCTTCTGGGCTCTAATTACAATCCTGAAGGTATCAGAGGCGATCTCTTGCTGCTTGGTAGGATTGAGAAATTGCATTTGCTTGAGGAGATGGTGTGCTGTCTGGACTCACCCTGGAAGGTGAGGATTAGATTAAGACCATTCGAATTATCCCCGCCTCCATTGACCCTGGATTGCTGTGACCTGGGAGGGATCTTATTTTGTCAAGTCCTTGCTTCCCAACGATATCTGACCCTGTGCTGTGTCTGTGGGCTTCACCCTGCAGAGGATGGGCTTGTAAAGATGCCGGAGGGAGGAACTAATTAAGGAGCCCCGCAAGGGTCCTAATTATGCTGCAGCACTAGCTCCGGGTTCCTGCCCTGAGGCATGCCTAACCCCTGCCTTTGTGGCCTGCTGTCCCCCATACCTTTTTGTTTCCTGTGGACAGGTGCAGTTGGCCACCCTCTCGGGTCTGTGTCTGCTGGAATGTAAGCCAGCTCTTCACAGGTACCATTGGGTCTAGCGGGTACCCAGGAGAGACTTCTCAAATGAATGAATGAGTCAAATGAATTAATGATGGCTTTCAACGGGTGGTACTTTTGCATCACACAAAGAAAGGGCCAGCTATGGCGGTTTATCTCTCTAGGTTGCTAGTTCAAGGCCAGCCTGGGTTATATATAGAGAACTATATAAAACAAACAAACAAACAAACAAACAAACAAAAAAGCCCCTTGAAAACCTCCCAAAATTGGGGGTGTAGTGCACCAGACAGTTGCCTGGCATTTGCCAGGCTCTGGGTTCAAATCCTCATACTACAGAAGTAGGGGTTGTTGGGTTCAATTCTCATAGCAAGCAAATCTGAAGCTGGAATTTGAACTTGAGTGTGTTGGCCTTGGATACATTGTTTTTGTTTGTTTGTTTGTTTGTTGATTTTGTTGTTGTTGTTGTTTTTGAGACAGGGTTTCTCTGTATAGCTCTGGCTGTCCTGGAACTCACTCTGTAAACCAGGCTGGCTTTGAACTTAGAAATATATCTGCCTCTGCCTCCCAAGTGCTGGGATTAAAGGCGTGCGCCACCACTGCCGGACATCGAATGCAGTGTTTTAACATGCTATCTGCCTCAGTGGAACCCAGTCTCTACTCCTGAGGATTTCTCTGCCTGACCAGGAAGAGACAAGTACATTAATAATGCCCTTTCGATCATTTTGGGGGAAAAGTGAGAAATGGAAAAAAGAAACGCTTACATAAAGTACTACAGGACACGGGGAGGTGGCCCCTCCAGTAAAGCACTCACTGTATGAACGTGAGGACTTGCTGCCACATCACCAATGCACACAAAAGCGACCCCTGCAGCTCACACCACCAGAGTCTCCCCCACTTCCTCTCTCCTTTTTTTCAGTGTGAGAATTTGAACCCAGAACCTGGCACATGCTAGGCAACTGGGTACCAGGGTGGGGAGATGGCTCAGCGGTTCAGAGCACATCATATCTTCTGAGGCACTTTGACTCCTGTGCGCACACCCATGCACGGGCAGATATGTGTGCGTACAGATACAAATCAAATCCCTGACAAGAGTCCGGTATAGTAGCGCATACCTGCAGTCCCAGTGCTGGTGGGTTGCAGGGAGACAGGTGCATTGTGGGGCCCACTGTCCATTCAGCTTGACAAATGGAACTCCATGTTTAGTGAGTCCAGTGGTGTCTACTTAGTTTTATAGGCAATGGATGTCTGTAAAATAAGGTGACATGTGACAGAGGAAGAGATATGGGAGCATATGTGTGCCTGGTAAGTATACACACGCATGCACACCCACATGCAAACACACACACACACATGCAAACGCACACATGCACGCACGCATGCACACACGCACACATGCAAACACGCACGCACGCACGCACACACACACACATGCAAACACACACACGCACGCACGCACGCACACACGCACACATGCAAACACGCACGCACGCACACACACACATGCAAACACACACACACGCACGCACACACACACACGCACGCACGCATGCACACCCACATGCAAACACGCACACACGCACGCACACTTGTATGCACACATGCAATTTCTGAGTCTTCAAAGGGGAGGGACATGAGCGTTTATACACAGAGAGCTTGAGATGGGAACGGAAGAGTGACCTGCCCATGTTCACCTGTGAAAAGTAGCAGCAGATAAGGATTTAGGTCCCCAAATCCTATAGGGCCATGACCTCAAGAGAAGGCAAGCTCCACCCGTTCCCTATTTAATGTATGACTTTGAGAAGAAATTCAACTCCTCTGGCCTTAGCCTCATCTGCAAAAGGGGGCGTGAGTATCTCCTGACTTGGACATGGTCATCGGGTTTAGTCCAATGATGTTTGGACCCTTTATAATGCTGGCCCTTATAGAACACCCTAGAACACCCTAGGATGGTGGGTCTCAACCTTCCTAAGATTGCCGCCCTTTAATACAGTTTATTGTGTTGTGCTGACTTCTCAACCATAAAACTATTTCATTGCTACTTCATAACTGTAATTTTACTACTGTTATGGATTGTAAATATCTGATATACAGGATCTCTGCTATGGGACCCCTGTGAAAGAATTGCTTGACTCCCAAAGAGGTCAAGGGCCCACCAGTTGAGAACCATGGTCCCCCCAGGGCCTGTGCATTCCATCCTAAGAGTGGCTGAGGGCTCCTGCAGAGCTGTTGACTTAAGTCTTGGTTGTAAGCATCGTCCTAGCTGCTCTTCTGACTCCTAACAGGGGCTGGGATGAGTCACTGACTAAATTAAAATGAGTGTCTCAAGTCATCACTGGTGTGTCATTTATGTATTCTGTGTTTTCAAAAGGAAACTATTTTTAATACTAAATTGAATATTGGTGATTTTTTTTTCTTTCTTAAAAATAGCAAATGGACTTGTCAGCAAGGAACAAGGTCTTTTTTTTTTCTTTTTAAAAAAATGCTGTTTTTTATTAATTCTTTGAAGATTTTATACAGTGTGTTTGGATTATATTTATCCCTCCACCCGGCTGCCTCCCAGATCCTGCATCTTTCTACCCACCCAGCCTCATATTCTCTGTTCATATCTCTCTCTCAAACCCATCAAGTCCTGTCCATGTTGGCTGTCTGTTCCTGAGTATGGGGTCTGCTCTAGAGTGTGAGCAATAAGCCAGGTGTCGGGTCATTAGAGCAAACTGACCCTTCTCAGCTAGGGGTGAAACTTCAGGTCCACTTCCCTTTATGCTGGGATTTGGCCTAGCTTGGGCATACGTAAGTCTTATGCTCGCTGTCACAATAGCTGTGAGCGCATACATACATCTGCCCTACTGTGTCCAGAAAACACTGTTTTCCTTGAGTAGATCTGTGAACCCTGTGGGAGGGGTAAAGTCGCTTACTGCCTGCATGCTGACCAGTTGTTGGTTTTCAGTGTTAACCGCCATTTACAGCAAAAAGGAACTTCCCCTGAGGCCTGAGAGACGCTCTGACCTGCGGATATAGCAGTATGGTATTCAGAGTCATTTCTAGTCTTATGTCCATTTAACAGAATAGTGATATCAGGGTCTCCCCCTAGAGCCATGATCTTGGCCTGGTCAGCAGTGTCAGGTATGAGTTCCGTCTCGCGGAGTTGGGTCACAGAGTGACCAGCAAACGGCCAGCCAGCCTACCTGAAGTAGGTTACTTCAGATAACAGTTGTGCCATTGATGCACTGGTTGGCATATCTTGCTTACAGGGTCATGGTGGGGGGGTGAGATTCATAGTGGGGTAAGGTTCATGGAGGGGTGAGATTCATAGTGGGGTGAGGGTCATAGTGGGGTGAGGTTCATAGTGGGGGGGTGAGATTTATAGCGGAGTGAGGTTCATAGTGGGGTGTGAGGGCCATAGTGGAGTATCATAGTGGGGTGAGGTTTATGTGGAGGTGAGATTCATAGTGGGGTGAGGTTCATAGGGGGTGAGGGTCATAGTGGGGTGAGGGTCATAGAGATGAGAGGTTCATAGAGATGTGAGGGTCATAGTGGAGTGTGAGGGTCATAGTAGGGTGAGGTTCATGGGGGGTGAGATTCATAGTGGGGTGAGGTTTATAGGGATGTGAGGTTCATAGGGGGTGAGGGTCATAGTGGAGTGAGGCTCATAAGGATGTGAGGGTCATAGTGGGGGTGTGAGGGTCATAGTGGGGTGTGAGGGTCATAGTGGGGTGAGGTTCATAGTGGGGTATGAGGGTCATAGTGGGATGAGGTTCATGAGGGGGTGAGATTCATAGTGGGGTGAGGTTCATAGGGATGTGAGGTTCATAGGGGTGAGGGTCATAGTGGGGTGAGGGTCATAGTGGGGGGTGAGATTCATAGTGGGGTGAGGTTCATAGGGGGTGAGGGTCATAGTGGGGTGTGAGGGTCATAGTGGGGGTGTGAGGGTCATATTGGAGTGTGAGGGTCATAGTAGGTGAGGTTCATGGCTACTTTTCTTCTTTGGTGATGTTCACAGCACTTTCCAGTCCAGTAAGAGCTAGCAAGTAGGGGTGAAGCTTTCTGTAGAGTATCAGCTAGATTCTCCATGTTCTATGTCTGACTCAAGTATGTGATCTCTTCAGCAGTAGGCCTTCTTACCACCGAGTTCTGGAGGGTAATCGAGCATTGGCAATGGCTTATATTGTTTGGGGCAGTTGTATGTGAACCCAATTGGCCAACAAGTCAAAAAGAAAAAACCTATTCCTGGCAGTATGGTTTTTATTTGGTAGTGTATAGCGTCTAGTTGGGGTGTTGTCCCTCATTATAGGGCAACTCTATTTAAATTCTTTCTATATGTGTATATTTTCCTAGTAGGTTCCTCTGGATTTTCTTTCTTTTTAAAGATTTTTTTGTTTGTTTGTTTGTTTGTTTTTCAAGACAGGGTTTTTCTGTGTAGCTCTGGCTGCCCTGGAACTCACTCTGTAGACCAGGCTGGCCTCAAACTCAGAAATCCGCCTGCCTCTGCCTCCCGAGTGCTGGGATTAAAGGCATGCGCCACCACTGCCTGGCTCCTTGTTAAAGATTTTTAAGACATGTTTACTTTTTGCATACGAGTGTTTTCCTTACATGTGTATATGTCACATGTGTGTCTAGTGCCCATGGAGGTCAGAAGGCAGCAGTGGATCCCCTGGATCTGGAGTTAGGAACGTGGGGAGCTATCATGTGGGTGCTGGAGTTTGAACTTGAGCCTCCTACAAGAACAATTGCTCTAAAACATTGAGCCCACCATATGGCTTTTTCAAAAGGTCAAAAGACCCCTCCCCAAATTCCTTCCTCGCCCCCCCTTTTGCTTCCCCCCCCAATCTTTCCAGTTCTCCTTTGTCTCTTATAGCACTGTGTTTTCCTCCCCCTTCCTGGCAATAGCCCCTCCCCTATGGCCCGTTACTGCTTACCCGACTTCTGTGGGTTCCAAATGAAGCATACATGTCTAAAACTTACTTTTTTTTCCCGAGGATTTGTTTATTATTATACATAAGTACACTGTAGCTGTCGTCAGACACACCAGAAGAGGGCGTCAGATCTCATTATGGATGGTTGTGAGCCACCATGTGAGCTAGGAATTAAACTCAGGACCTTCAGAAGAGCAGTCAGTGCTCTTACCCACTGAGCCATCTCGCCAGCCCCTGAAACTTATTTTTATTTTTTTAAAAGATTTATGTATATATGTATGTATATATTTTATGTAGATGGGTTGTTCATCTGCATGTACACCTGCACACCAGAAGAGGGCATCTTATCCCATGGGGCTACAGTTATAGATCATTAGGAGCTGCCAGATGGGTGCTGGGAATTGAACTCAGGACCTCTGGAAAAGGTGCTGGTGCTCTTTTACCACGGAGCCATCTCTCCAGCCTCATAACTAAAATGCTAACATCACACACAAGAGAAAACTTGTAGTGTTTGTTGTTCCAGGCCTGGACTCCTTCACCCGGGATGATTATTTCTAGCAAGGAGTAGGGTTTTGTTTTGTTCTGTTTTTCCTAAGAGTCCCATATCCCAGGGCCTGGGAAGGTAGCTCAACGGATAAAGAGCCTGCTGGGCAAGCATGAAGACCTGGGTTCAATGCCCAGAACTCTAGTAAAATGCTGGCTGTGGTGGCAGTTTACTTGTATATCCTAGTGTCTGAGACAGAGACAGGCGTGTGCCTGAGCAAACGGCCAGCCAGCCTACCTGAAGTAGTGAGCTTCAGGTTCAGTGAGGGGCGTTGGCTCAAGATAGCCAGTGGAGAACAACTGAAGAAGACACGCCCTCCAACCCCGCTCTTACCACCCAGGAAGTAGACACAGGAGGATGAAGACTGAGGCCCGCCTGAGTCATATCACTAGAGACCCCGTGTGAAAAACACAAGGAGCTAGGAAGATGGCTCAGTGGATAAGTGCTTGCTCAGATCCCCAGAGCCCATTTAATGTTGAGTAGGTGTGGCTACTTGTAGTGCTAACACTCAAGGGACAGAGACTGGGTGGGGGCAAGTTTGTGTGTGTGTGTGTGTGTGTGTGTTCATTCTCTAGGGCTAGCTATCTTAGATTAGCCAGAGTTGGTGAACGCCAGGTTGAGAAGAGACCCTGCCTCTCTAATATCAACTTTATAGATGAAGTGGAGCGTGATGGAGGATAATCATCTCTAATATCAACTTTGGACTTACACTTTTACTTACACATACATACACCCTTACACATATGAGCACATGTCCACACATGCACACACACAAAAGAAAAAGAAATCAAAGGAAAAAGAAAAAAAGGAAACCAAGCCAACAAGCAAATGAAGATCCCCCCCAACACACACATACATAGACAGACACACAGAGACACACATACATGCACACACAGAGATACACACATACACAAGACACACACGGACATACATACACAGACAGATACACAGAGAAATACGTGTATGAACACAGAGAGAGACATACACATACACAAGACACACACACAGACACACACAGATATACATATACATAGATATACACACAAAGACAGACAGGCACACCCCCATACGCCTCCACACATGCCTAGATTGCTTCATTCCATAGCAGTGAATCCTGCTTTTAGGATGCATACTGCCTGGTAGGCACTGCGCCAAGCACCTTTCGTCAAACACATTTCATTCCATGGCCATAAATGGTTTTTAGTATAATTACAAGATTGTAAAGCCATTACCACAGTCTAATTCTAAAACATTTCCATCACCCTCTATATGAGCTTTTTACCATTTACCATTAGCTGCAAGCCCTTGTCCCTATTTGTCCTATCCTCTAGTCTCCACTAATCTGCTCTGTCTACATAGACTGGCCTTTTCTAGACAGAAGAAGACTGTCCAGACAGGTAGGAGGGTCTCAAACGTACCCCCACAGTGACACACCTACTCCAACAAGGCCACATCTCCCTGGGCCAAGCCTATTCAAACCAACACAGAAAAAGTCCCTTAGAATCAAAGTGACTTGTAGATAAGAACACTGCATCCACTTACTGTTCTTTTTCCTTTCTCTCTTTCTTTCTTTTTCTCTTTCTTTCTTTCTCTCTTTCTTTCTCTCTCTCTCTCTCTCTCTCTCTCTCTCTCTCTCTCTCTCTCTCTCTCTCTCTCTCTCTCTCTCTCTCTCTCTCTCTTTCTTTCTTTTTGAGACAGGTTTCTCTGTATAGCCCTGGCTGTCCTGGAACTCACTCTGTAGACCCGGCTGGCCTCAAACTCAGAAATCCACCTGCCTCTGCTTCCCAAGTGCTGGGACTAAAGGCGTGCGCCACCACTGCCCAGCTAGATATATTTATTTATATATTTATTTAGCTTTGAGGTACAGTCTTACTACATAGCCTCGGCTGCCCTGGAACTCACTGTGTAGACCAGGCTGGCTACAAATTAAAGGTGTATGCCGCTACGTCGAGGTTAGATTTATTACTTTTATTTTATGAATATGAGTGTTTTGCTTACAAGTATGTATGTGTACCTGTTGTAAGATTCGGAGAACTTATGTATGTTATGTTGTAAGATTCGGAGTCTTAGTCCAGGATGTCGTCCCACTCACAAAAACACAGAGATGGAGAACGATGCAATTAGCATGAGGTTTTTAATGATCCAGTATACTGGGGTCGTCCAGCATTCAGGCAAAGGCGACCCCGAGGAACAAAAGCACTCTCCCAGAACATAGGTTTACAATGAGAGTTGGTTATCTCTCATTGGTGGAGCTCGTTGTTCTTTGTTTCCACTGACCTCTGTGCCCCAGGTGAGGAGGAGATACCAATTGCATGTAGGAGGGGTGGGGGAGATCCACCCCTTACTGGGGACGTTTCCTGGAACCGGGCATTATTCCCTGCAGTTAGGGCATCTCCTGGGGACTGATGTTTGCTCAAGAAACCCTTATGAAGCTCTGCCTTTAGGCTTAATGGACATTCCTTGCTCCTTGGTATTTTTATGAGGTATCCCTGTTTGCTCAATTCTTACATACCATGTTCTTAGCTGGTGCTCTTGGAGGTCCAAAGAGAGTTGGATCCATTGGAACTGGAATTACAGAAGATTGTGAGCCACTACATGGATGCTAGAAACCAAATCTGGGCCCTCTACAAAAACAATAGCAGAGCCATTTCCTCAGGCCTTGGAATTTATCTATTAACTAAGAATGGAGGGTATAAGTCATCCTTGACTATAGATGGAATTTGAGGCTAGCCTGGCTACATGAGCCTCTGGTCCCCCAACTTACCCCAAAGTCTTAGGCCATGTAAGAGAGAGCTATTATTTTCTTACCTTTTTTTTTTTTAAGATTTATTTATTTACTTTTATATGAGTACATTGTAGCTGTCTTCAGACATACCAGAAGAGGGTATCAGATCCCATTACAGATGGTTGTGAGCCACCATGTGGTTGCTGGGAATTGAACTCAGGACCCCTGGGAGAGCAGTCAGTGCTCTTAACCGCTGAGCCATCTCTCCAACATCTTCTTACTTTTTAAACCCCTTTGTGACCATGGCAGTATTGTATAGACTAATGGGCTTTATGGAAAGATCTTAGGCTTGGGTTGGGCCACTCTGAGCTCAGGTCCCAGTTCTGTTCGGCCTGGGTGACACCCACAAATCATGTCCATTTGGGGCTGGAGAGATGGCTTAGTGGCCCTTGCTGCCAGGCTGACCACCTGAGTTCAGTCACTGAAACCCACAATGGTGAAAGGAAGGAACTGGCTCCAAAGGTTGTCCTCTGCCCTCCACACATGCACCGTGGTATGTGCTTGTGAGCACACGCACACACCCAGGCATGTGCTCATAGATGAGGGCTAAGACAGAGAGAGAGAGAGAGCTGAGGCTCCCGAGATCTCAGAGGCTCAGTGGCTCAACTTAGAGACTCCAGTAGGAAAACCAAGGTGTCACCCAGGCCAGATCTTAGGCCTCCTGAGTGTCAGCCCAGGGCTGCTTCCATGCCAAGGGCCATTCATGCACGAGTTCTTTGAGAGACAGAAAAGGAGGAGGAGATGGTGTCTCCCTCTTGAAATGGTCTGGTTTAGGGGTTCAGCGTGAGATCAGAAATTAACATGAGTGAATCCAAAGTCCATCCACTGGCATGGAGGGGCCAACACTCAGAAGTTCTTTCCAGGTGCTGCAGCTCGGCTGAGAAAGCAAGTGCCTAGCAAGTGTGAGACTCTGAGTTTGATCCCTGCTACTGCCCAGACCTGAGTGAGTTCCATGTACTCCTAAACCCTGCCAGTACAAGCAGGGAGATCAGAAGTTCAAGGTCAGCCTCAGCTAGATGAAGTCTCCAAAAAAAAAAGTTTCAGTTTATTCAGTCTAACTGCCCTCTTAGCATCCACCCGGGTAAAGTCGCCATAGCTGGAGGGAGACCTGGTCTCTGTGATTCTCAAACTGGGCACCAGACACCCCTTGAGGCCCCTGGAGGTGCAGGTGTCTGGGCTCTAGTCCCTCCCCATACGTCTGGGGTGGAGCCTGGGAACGTGCTTTGCTAACAAGTTCTGAGATGATAACTGTGGATCTGGGAGCCCCACTTTGGTACTCGGTTCTCAGTACAGTCCTGGCCCTGCTCTGCCGCTTAAGGGGGTGATGATGTCACCACCTCCATACTGGCTGCGTGGTGTCTCTGGATAGCCCTGGCTGGCCTGGAACTCCCTATGTAGACCAGGTTGGGCTTGAACTCACAGAGATCCGCCTGCCTCTGCTTCCTGAATGAAAGGTGTGTGTGCACCACCACATCTGGCTCTATTTATTTATTTTCTTGATAGATAAATTGATCCATTGATTGTCCCTGTGTATCTCTCTGTGTGTGATTTATTTAGTTATTTAGTTAGTGTGTCTCTGTATATGTGTCGGTTGCGGTGTGTGCACATGTGTAGGCCAGAGAAAAAGCTTAGTGTCAGCCAGGTGGTGGTGGTGGCGCACGCCTTTAATCCCAACACTTGGGAGGCAGAGACAGGTGAATTTCTGAGTACGAGGCAAGCCTGGTCTACAGAATGAGTTCCAGGACAGCCAAGGCTACACAGAAAAACCCTGTCTCGAAAAACCAAAAAAAAAAAAAAAAAAAACCAAAAAACAAAAAAACTTAGTGTCATTCCCCGGGCACTATTAACATCCTCATGCTTACAAGGCAAGCTGGACTCCTGGACCTTATTTTACTTTTTAGATAGCACTGTGTGTACATATATAGGTGCAGGTCAGAGGACAAGTCCGGTTTGTTTGTTTGTTTGTTTGTTTTCTGCTATATGTATGTCCAGGGGATTGAACTTGGGTCCCTAGGCTTGGCAACAGGCTCTTTAACTCGATGAGCCACCTGGATGACCTTTTTTAAAAAAACTGTCTAATAAGCCACGTGATCTGAGCAAGTCATTTCCTCTTCTGTTTAAGGATAAATAAGCACACAGCTGTTGTGACAGCATAGAGCTGGTGCCTGAGGTGATAACAGGCCCGGTAGCCCAGCGTGGTGCTCAGCTGTCAGTGCGGCAGGCATTAGTTAACAGCAGACAGAACCCCTGCAGAAGAGGAGTCAAAGTCAGAGTGTGGCGGGCTCCCGTCTGTCAGAGAGGAGCGTCAGGGACCACGGCAATGCTTCTGCCTAGACAAAAGCTTCTGATTCTCTCATTTTTCCCAGGAGCCAGCAGCTGGTGGAAGGGTAGAGGGCAGGTGTCTAATAAGCACATAGGTTCAGTTTTGCTAGGTTTAGGCATTCTAGAGATTGATTACACAGCACATGACCTTACTCAGGGCCACTGAACAGCAAGCTCAAACATGGTTATACTAGCCAAAAAAAAAAAGAAAGAAAGAAAGAAAAAGGAAAAAAAAGATTTATTTATTTTTCGTGCAGCTTTAAGTTTGTGCAGCAAAATGGAGAGGGAAGTAGAGTCTCCACAAACCTTCTCCCCAAATCTTCTCCTCCCTGATCCACGTCACCAGAGTGGCCCACTGTTAAGCTGCCATTCTGATTGCTGCAAGACATATCCAATAGGAAGAGAGGGTTTACTTAGCTTGCATCTGAGGACATGACGGGTCATGGCCCTAGACCACTGATTACATTGTATCCACAGACAAGAAGCAGAAGCAGATGAACGCTGGTCCCAAGCTTGCTTTTTATTCAGCCCAGGACCCAGACCCATAGTTAAGGGTAGGTAGGTCTTCCCACCTCTGTTAACCCAGTCCACAAGCAGCACCCACAAACACTGCCGGAAGTTTGTCTCCTGTCAAGCGGATAGAGTTAACTATTGCAACTGTTGCCAGGTTAGCTGCTGACGCTGCATCCCTGCACCATCTCCATGTCCCACACAAGGGTTCACTCCATACTGTGCGTTCTTTAGCTTTGTGAGGATGGATCATGGCATGTGTCCACCATTGCAGTACCACGCAATGCATTCCCTGCTTTGAACACCCTCTGTGCTCTGCGTAGCCATCCCCCACCCCAGCCCTTGGCAGCTCCGATCATCGGTTCCTATAAATTATTATTATTTTTTTCTATTTTTAGTTAAAAGAAATTTAAACTTACAGATGTGTGCGTGCGCATGTGCACACACGCACGCGTGCATACATACACACGCACTATCTTGGGGAAACATGACGCTGTTTGGTGTGACGTGCAGGCCAGAGAGGACAACTTTCAGGAGCCCTGAGGGCTGCTTCTTCATCCTTGTTGAAACACTTTCTCTTTTCTGTTTTGTTTCGTTTTGTTTTTGTTTTTGAGAGAGTCTCCTGTAGTCCAGGCAGGATTTGTATTCACTACATACCCGAGGATGACCCTGAACATCTGATCTTCCTGCCTCTCCCTAGAGGGCTGGAATTGAGCACCACCACTCCCAGTTCATGCGTGCTGAGGAATGTCGTCATGGCCCACAGTATCTTAGCAAGTAGTCTGCCAGTCAGCTGCCCTCCTGTCCCCCAGGACACTCTTCCCCAGCACACCCAACATCCCTTGGCCACCATGCCTGCTTCTTGGGTTTTGTTCATAGGGACCCTTTTCTGCCCGAGGTTATGTGTCACCAAGTACTTACTGGATAGCTTTTCATAAATTACCAGGGCTTTTAGAATAGAAGGCCTCTTTATGAACACTAAGTGGCGTTTTAATTAGAAGTTTTTGGGGGGGGGGTGCTACTCAGCCTTCTTGCGCGGTGTGTAATTACTAGGATAATTATGCCTGATGTTCACCGGTACTGCCTTCCAAGGAACTTCTCCCTTGCCGCTCAGCTAAGTGCAGCAGGGCATGCTGGGGGAGGACCCTGGAGCCTGGGTGGGCTCCAGTCTTGATGCAGGAGCTCAGGGTTGCCCTGGTGGTTCATTACCCACCTGGCACTGCAGGATTCGAATGGCAGGAGCCTTCAGCTCTGGATCAAGTCGAAGCCTGGGAGACCAGAGAAGGCAGACCAGGAGGGGTGGGGGCCTCACAGAGAGAGCCCTCGGGGGGGGGGCCTTTGCGCATGCCCATTTCTCCTCCTGGGTTGCTTTTCCCTTGTCTGTCTGTGCCAGCCTCCTTCCATTAGCCTGAATTTAGGGGGACTCTAAGCATCCCAGTTTGAGGGGACATGGGGCTCTCCATACTAATATCGGGGAAGTCTTGAGCACAAAACAGCTGCAGATGGCTCCATTGGTTGCCCTGCTTGACTCTCTGATCTGTAGCCTTTATGCTGATTTATTGGCCCCTTTCTTTTACCAGAGTGACAGAGGATGACCTTCTGGCAGCACAGCTCCTAGACGGTTCTGGGAACTGAGTTCATAGATCACAGTGCAAGAGCTCATTGTTATTGGCAGCGTGTGTTGCACTGGGTACTGGGTTGAATGGGACCTTTGAGCTCACCAGTTCAGCCCCTATCTGCTATAGACATCTCTGCTGACCCTGGGGCTTGGACCTCGTCTTATGTGGTACATCCTTCCTCACTTTCTTTTTGTTTTTGTTTTTCGGGACAGGGTTTCTCTGTATAGCCCTGGAACTCACTCAGTAGACCAGGCTGGCCTCGAACTCAGAAATCCACCTGCCTCTGCCTCCCAAGTGCTGGGATTAAAGGCATGCACCACCACTGCCCGGCTCTTCCTCACTTTTTTTTATGACCTGTTGTCTTATCTGAGGCTCTCCACCAAGGAAGGGATGCTCTTTAAAAAAAAAAAAAAAAAACTTTAAATTACATTTTTATTTATTTATCTTGTGTATACACGCTACCATGTGCACATGAAAGCCAGCAGATGACTCTCCCTTTGAATTTCCCTTTCCAACATGTGGGTCCTGGGGATTGAACTTGGGTTGTCAGGTTTGGTAGCAGGTACCTTTACTAGGTGAGCTGAAGGTATCACCCGTGCACCGTTAATTCAGCGTTTGCAGGGTTCTTTTCTTTGTTTCTACTACTGGAGATTAACTAGAGCCTCATGCATGCTGCTCAAGTACTCTACGGCTGAGCTACATTTCCCAGCATTAGAACCTCCTCCCGAGGGTGCCATCCTGTCTGCAGCCTAGACTGTCCCTTCCCTGGTTGAGGACCCTTTTTTGCTTTGTTCTTTAGTTGAACCAGATCACCACCTACATCCTGGCTGTCTTAGTCAGGGTTTCTATTCTTGCACAAACATCATGACCAAGAAGCAAGTTGGGGAGGAAAGGGTTTATTGAGCTTACACTTCCACATGGCTGTTCATCACCAAAGGAAGTCAGGACTGGAACTCAAGCAGGTCAGGAAGCAGGAGCTGACACAGAGGTCATGGAGGGATGTTCCTTACTGGCTTGCTTCCCCTGGCTTGTTCAGCCTGCTCTCTTATAGAACCCAAGACTTCCAGCCCAGGGATGGTACCACCCACAAGGAGCCCTACCCCCTTGATCACTAATTGAGAAAATGCCCCACAGCTGGACCTCATGGAGGCACTTCCCCAACTGAAGCTCCCTTCTCTGTGATAACTCCAGCCTGTGTCAAGTTGTCGCACAAAACCAGCCAGTACACTGGCCGTATCTCCTGGAAGCAATGCCACTTGTTTGCATAACCAAAGGCCCAATGTTGAATTTGGCTTAGGTTATGGGGACCTTTTAAGTCTACACAAACCCGTGGTGGGCAGAGAGTGTGTTCAGCGTCTGCATTAAGACTTCAGAGACACTCAGAGAGAGCAGAAAGCAGGGGAAGCCTGCGGGGTCGTTCCTGAGACACGCTGAGGTCTCGGGATCAAGGGCTGTGAACTGGAAACGCCTCCAGGAGTTGGTAGCCACAGCCACAGTTTCTTACTGACGTTCAACATTGATTCCCCTTTTATCTGTCTGACTCAGAGGTAGATACCTAGGCATAGCCTTGGTCCAGCGGATGGTCCAGCCGAGGGCTGGAGACAAAGATTTACCAGACCAGCAAGATGATTTAGCTGGTAGAGTCAACAAGTCTGATGGCTCTACGTTTGATTCCCCCAGAACCCCCAAAGTGGAACAAAAGAACCAACTCCCACAAATTATCCTCTGACCTTCACACAGGTACCCACCTCCCCTCAAATATAAATGTAACAACCAGGCACATAGTGGTCCTTGCCTTTAATCCCATCCCTCGGGTGGGGTGAGGTGGGGAGGGGCAGAGGCAAGTAGCACTGTGAGTTTAAGGCCAGCCTTGTCTTATATAGGGTGTTGCAGGCCAGCCAGGGCTACATAGAGAGACCCTGTCTCAAAAAA
>NW_022196909.1:26619977-26634320 GCF_008632895.1 Mastomys coucha
CAGTTTGTGATGGATTTTTAGGCCCATAACTTTTCTTCCTAGTCAGCACAGGTTTAAAGCTTTAATTTCTCCTTACACCCCAACTCCCAGCTCTATAACCCAAGCTAAGGAATGGTGGACGAGGTGGGGGGCACGCATATGTGTCCTGGGAATTGAACCATGCTAGCCTTTTAATAGTCACTTGATAGTAGCTTCCTTGTGTGGGTGTATATGGGGTATTGGTATATATGAGGTAATAAATGATACATGACCATATGGTCGCAGTCCCTAAGTGCATAAACTCAAAGAATATTGCTTCCTGTGTACTGACAGGAAGATGATTAGACAAGATAGAGGTTTGTTCCAGGACGGCCGGGTATCAGGATGTACATGTTCTTGTCCAGAGAACATGACTTCTTCCCTCGGGAGATGATGCTCTGTGCTGTGAGTGGCTGGTGACACAGCCGGAATGACGCATGCTTGCATCGGGTCCGGTGGACCAGTTGAGGGAGTCCTTCAGTGGCCTCTGCGTTCAGTAGCAGCCAGAGTATCCGTGCCTCTGGTAGGCCGTTTGAGGTTACAGGATGCTGGGAACAGATGTGACAGAATCATCGCAGGAAGGGGGACAAGTTATGAAGCCACTAGATGAGGGGCTGGCACTTAGAGGAAGGAGCCTCTGTCGTTAATGGAGGGAACATGAGGGAGGCAGGTGTTGGGGTGACATTACTAGTCCTTGACATCCTTACAGGGTCAGGGTGGGTGGTCCAGTGACTTCCACCAGCTAGCCACAGGAAGCTTCAGAGACTGTGTGTTGTTCACCCCAGTCTGGGAGAGTAGAGGGAGAGAGAATTCCCTCCCCTTCCTATCGGGTAATTGTCTCACCATGGAGAATTAATGGACCTTCCACAAAGGCTGAATGAAAATAAAAAGAAGTTTCATTTGTGTGGGAGTGACAGCTTGAAGGTGAAGTGGTGGTGGGGGGTGGGGTGCCATGGTGGCTGACAGAATGCTGTATTGCCAGTGCACGGTGACAGCTTTGAGTTCTCACAGGCTGACTGACAGGGAAAAGAAGCGAAAGAGACAGCCATTGGCCTTGGGCTGCCAGCTGGGAGTGAGTCACCAACAGGTTGCCATCAGGGAGCTGGAGTGAGCCTCCTGGCCGAACAACAGAGCCAGAGCGGGCCAGTTGTTTGAAAACAGAATCAGAGCCAGTTGTTTGAAAACAAAATCATCTCTCCCCAAAAGCCAGACCCCAAGCATTTATATGGGCTCAGGTGGGTTCTGACGGCCTGAGTGTCTTCAAATTAAGGGAAAAAAATAAGGAGCAATCATTGGGTCAGTGGGAAGCTGGCCTAACCCTGGGGGAAATTCTCAATTACGGCTGCCACTCAGAGCCCTTAGGGCGCTGGCTGTGGTAGCAGCAGTGGAGAAAATGAATAGAAGAAAGTGGGTTAGCTCCCCCACCCCCATTCTGCCCCAGCACAAAAGGTGCAAAACCCCACCCCTTTCCAATTTTGTGCCCCGACTGCCAGCTCTAATCACAACTGGGACCCTCCTACCGCTTTTAGTGAGAAAATTACCTGGCATAAATAAATACATGGAGGAAGGACTTATTGTGACTTATGGTTTCTGACCATCCTGGTGGGAGGGCATGGCAGAGCAGCTGATTCTAGGAAGGAGGAGGGGGAAGACTGCAAGCTCTGCTCATCGGCTCTCTCCTTTCATTGCTTTTATCCCATTCGGGCATCCAGCATTGACTAGAGCCGGTCCACACCAGAGCATGCCTTTCCCTAGTGGACCCTCTCTGGACCCTCTCTGGATCGCCACCCACATGCTCAGACATGCTTTACTTTTTTGTTTTTTTTTTTTTTATTTTGGTTTTTCGAGACATGGTTTCTCTGTGTAGCCCTGGCTGTCCTGGAACTCACTCTGTAGACCAGGCTGGCCTCGAACTCAGAAATCTGCCTGCCTCTGCCTCCCAAGTGCTGGGATTAAAGGCGTGTGCCACCACCGCCCAGCACCCCTAACAGTATTTTGAGACAGGGACTTCCTAAGTTGTTCAAGCTGGTCTTGAACTTTTTGATCATTGTGCCACCACCGCCCGGCTTAAAGATGTCTTAACTCAGGTTTCTGTTGCCATGAAAAGACACCATGACCACAGTAAGCCCCCCCCCCTTTTTTTTGTTTTTTGTTTATAAGTACACTGTAGCTATCTTCAGACACCCCAGAAGAGGGCATCTGATCTCATTATGGATGGTTGTGAGCCACCATGTGGTTGCTGGGATTTGAACTCAGGACCTTCGGAAGAGCAGTTACTGCTCTTAACCGCTGAGCCATCTCTCCAGCCCCGACCATAGCAACTCTTAACAAAGGAAAGCATTTGATTGGGGCTGGCTTTCAGGTTCAGAGGTTTAGTGTGTTACCATTGTGGCAGGACATGGCAGTATGTAAGCAGATGTGGTGCTGGAGAAGGAGCTGAGAGTTCTGTATCTTGATCCTTGGGTAGCAAAAGGAGACTGTGTGCCACACTGGGCTTAGCTTGAGCATAGGCGATCTCAAAGCCCACTCCCACAGTGACATACTTCTCCCAACAAGGCCACGCCCACCCCAACAAGGCCACATCTCCTAATAGTACTACTCCCTATGAGCCAAGCATTCAAACACATGAGTGTATGGGGGCCATCCCTATTCAAACCACCACAGGAGCCATTTTTCTTTCAAACCACCACCATAGACATATTAATAAAAATATACCTCAAATAAAAGACTATGCCATGGAACTCAGGTGGAGATCTGAGGACAACTTGGTAAGAGTCAGTTCTTACCACCTTTGCCTAAGTTCCAGGCTCAAATTCAGACAATCAGACTTGTACAGCAATCATCTTTACCCATGAAGCTGTCTTGCTGGCCCCCCTGGTGCCCTATTTCTGATGCCCAACTGCTCTGCTTGCTACCAGCACCCAGTTCCCAAGCCTGGGTTCCTACCCTATAGATCCAAAGTTGATCAATTCCACTCATGGTTCCTACCATCCACAAACCCCTCTCTGGATGGCGTACTTTTGTAATCATATCAAATGACTCTGTGCTTTCTGGTGGCGCATACCAGGTGTATGGTTTTGGACACGGTAATGGTCCGTCCCCGTAACTCCTCCGTGACAATTGTATCGGGAAAGTGCCTCATTACATGCCATTCTGTCTGCCTTAGCATTGACATCTCCCTAGATGGATTTCTTCAAATCACTCAAGTTTTCTTAAATAGGATTTCAAGTCTGTGCCAATTGAGGAAGTCACCCGAAGGGCAGGAACAAAGCTAAACACAGCAGCAGTTACTGACACTGGAGGAGTGATTGCCAGGGTGCTTCAGAGGCAGGACTGGTTGTTCTGGCCTATCAGCTGCACATGCCTATCCCCCGCTGTGCCAGCATGGCCCTCCACTTAGCTTAATTTTACTGAGAAGAAAAATGACTGCCTAGTTTATCCTCAGAGTTGCCAGGCTTTCTCCCCACAACAGTTGATTTTTCGATACATCTATTTCGATGTCCTGAAAGTATCACCATATATACCAGTATTTGACAAATCATCTTAGCTAAATATATAGTAACATGTTGCTTCTGTTAAAACAAACACCATTGTGACTGTTTATGGTAACAAACAATTAAATCCTCTCAAATAATTGCTGGTAGCATTCTAGTTATTTTTCTTCTCATTGTATTTCCAAAGCCTGTATACTTTGTATCTAGTTGGAACAACTGTGTACATAGACTTTTTTTTTTTTTTTTTTTTTTTTTTTTTTTTTTTTTTTTTTTTTTTTGGGTCTGGCTGTGTTATCCTGCCCGCCTTGAACTGCTGGGCTCAAACAGTCTTCCTGGGTCAGTCTCTCAAGTAGCTGAGACTCCAGGCACACACCTTCACGCCCAGCTTGATATTAATCTTTTGTTTCAAAAAATTGCTACCCTGGGGCTAGAGATAGAGAATCCTGCCCAGCAGGTATGAGATCCTGGGTTCCATCCCTAGTATAACATAAAACTGGGCCTAGTGCCATCTGTCCCAGCGGTCTGTACGTAGGAGGCTAAAACATTCAAGGATGTGTTCAGGTGCTATACAGTGTGGTAGAGGCCCAGCCGTGCACAGAAAAAGAAGAAAGAACAGGAACAAATATCTAACCTCTATAATGTAAACTATGACATTTGGAAAGTGTGGTGTGAAATCTGAAATTGGGAAAAGCGTGGACTTTTTAACTGTGAAAGTGACCAGCAGCCAAGGGCTGAGAGTCTCTGGTGAGGGAGCTGTCCTCGGCTTTCAGAGAAAGACCTCAAGCATGGCATACAGAATGACATAAGGAGTGAGCAGACTGTCCCAGGGGTCACATCAAAACGGTTAATTGACCATGAAATATAATTAGTCTCATTACCCAAAGCGCTGCAGATTAGACCAAGGGATGCCACTTCCCCTGGTCATATTACTCAGGTATGTTTTTAAAGCACAAACCCACCGCTGAGTAGATTTATAAACGAACACAAAGTTCTAGAGAGCAGCTTGCAGTCCGTGTACGGCTGTGGATTTGTTTCTGGCTTATATTTTTCCCTTTGAAGCTCTCTTCTGTTCTATTTACACATTAGTCTTCATTCTTCTTTATACTGTTATGGAGGCATTTTCATTTTATTTATCTTATGGACTTTTTTGCATGATCCATTGTTTGCCTTATTTTTCTAAAAAAGGTGCTTGTGCTCGTGCGTGCATGTGCGCGCGCGCGCGCGCGTGTGTGTGTGTGTGTGTGTGTGTGTGTGTGTGTCTGTCTGTCTGTCTGTCTGTCTGTCTGTCTGTCTTTCATGTGCTATGTGTGTGCAGTGTTCTTGGAGGCCAACAAGGGCATTGGATCTCTTGAAGTTGGAGTTACAGGTGGACTGGAGCTGCCACGTAGGTGCGGGGAGTGAACCGTGGGTCCTTTAGAAGAGCAGCAAGCTCCGTTAGCCATTTTGCCACTTTGCCAGCCCCTGCTTTTTTTCTTTTTCTTTTAAATGTTCAGTGGTCTATTTTCGCAACATTTCTGCCTTATATACTCTGTAGGTTGGAAAAGATCCCTTTTCAAGCCTAAGAGCTTACATAGATACTAACTCTACTGATGTTCTGTTGGAGATAAAAGGTCTTCAGTATTAGGTGAATCTCTTTTGTACCCCCCCCCCCCGCGAGCTATTGAGTGAGCAAGCTGATGAGCACCTTTTTTTTCTTCCTGATTCATTTGTGAGGCTCCCATTGGTATTATTAAAATTATGACATGTTTTCTTCTGGGTTAAACATCTGGGCTCAATATTTTCTTTGTACTATGCTAGTCCTTTTGCCCTCTCTTAATTAGTGGGACTTTGAGAGGGACTGTAACCCTGTCTCGTTTCTCAGATCATTCTATTTATTCACTAAGAGATGGAATTTGTATAGAAAATACAACAGGCATTCGTTTTAAATGGCAACAGGGTTCTGAGCAGTGGTGGCGGACACTTTTAATCCCAGCACTCGGGAGGCAGAGGCAGGCAGATCTCTGTGAGCTCAAGGCCAGCCTGGTCTACAGAATGAGTTCCAGGACAGCCAGGGCTTCATAGAGAGACCCTGTCCCAAAACCAAACAAACAAAGAAGGCAACGTGGGCTGGGAAGATGCCTCAGTGAATGGTGAAGCACCCTCGCTGCTCTTGCAGAGGACCCAAGTTCAGTTACCAGCAGCCAGGCTAGGTGGGTCACATCACCTGCAGCTTTAGCTTCCAGGGATCCCACCCTCTCTTCTGATCTTCTTGGGCACCTGCACATCCCTGCATGTATATACGCAAAGACACACACATATGCATAAGTTAAAAGTGAAATAAAATTCCTTTTTAAAAAGCAGCACAACTTAAATATTTTGTCTTGCCATCAGTGAACATATTGTCTGTCTTCACATAGAACCTTAGTCTAAATATATCCGAGCACAAACACAGGACGGCGGTGACAAAGCCTAGGATTAAGTGGGCTCAGTGACACGGCATGAGACTCCAGCTGTTCAAACATCTGCTCAGGGCAGCAAAAAGGCTTCACGGAACAGGTGCCATTGGACTTAGAGCTGGAACAAGAGTGGAGAGTCCGTGGGCAGTTGGTTGAGAGGGGCTCTAGGTAGACGATAAATAATCATGGCTATTATAGGATGATTTCCATGTGCTTTGTATTATTGTTGCTTTTAGGAATAGGACCTATAAAAGCCACATTTTCCTACTGGGGAATACAGTACAGTGGTAGAGCATTCACCTAGCAAGCCCAAGACTGCAGGGTCCACTCCCAGGGCTGCACAGCAGACAAACAACAGTGTATGAAAACTCAGCTGAGCGGTGGTGGTGCATGCCTTTAGTCCTAGCACTTGAGAGGCAGAGGCAGGCCGATTTCTGAGTTCGAGGCCAGCCTGGTCTACAGAGTGAGTTCCAGGATAGCCAGGGCTACACAGAGAAACCCTGCCTGGAAAAACAAAAAACAAACAAAAAAAAAGAAACCTCAGACTTTATCACTGGCACTTGGGATTATTGTTGCACTTTGCATATTTATTCTGGAACCATCTGCAAATGCCAGCAATCCAAGAGAGCCATCTCTTCTGTAGAGAAGCAATGGGGTTGTGTCACTCTCAGTCCCTGAGAGAAGCAATGGGGTTGTGTCACTCTCAGTCCCTGAGAGTGCCAAGGGCTCTGAGGACAATCACCAGCAATAAGGGAATCCAGAAAGATTCCCAGAAGAGGTGTGTAGGGAGCCAACCTTGAAGCAAATAAAGGCTTTGAACAGAGTGAGGTGGGAAAGGTAGAAGGGGGCGTGGATGTCACCGCAATACACTGTCTATCTTTATGAGTTAGGATTTTATCACAGTTCGTCAAACACCACTACCATCATTTTATACAGATGTGGAAACTGAGGCACAGGGAGCTTAAGTGGCTTGGGAGAGCCAGATAGCCTAGTAGCATCGCCTCTTTGCTTCATGTGTTTCTCTGTACGTGCTCACGGCTTGATGGGGGTGTGCCGTAATCCACGTGCCGTACGGTTCATCTGTGTGAAGTGAACCACCCGAGCCTGGCCACATGGCTAAGTGGGTGGAGTATTTCCCCAGCCTGTGCAAAAGCTCTGGTTTGTTCCCCAATATTCTGGGAGACTGGGTGTGGTAAGGATCCACCTGTGTCCCCAGCCCTTAGGACATGGACGCAGGAGGATCAGAAGTTGAAAGTCATCCTTGGCCACGTAAGGGGTTTGAGGCTAGGCTACGTGGTGCTAGGTGAAACACAGAAGAAAATGGAAGGAAGGAAGGAGAGGAAAAGAAAGAAATTCTTTCCCTGGTATGAAGTTGCTGCCGCAAGTCGATTTTAGAGCTTCGTGCCGACCCCTCCCCCACACCCCTCTCCCACGCCCCTCCCCCACCACTCACAGACTCTCTCCAGTAACCCTTATTGTGGAGACTCTCATACCCGTCTACTTGCTGTCTGAGTGGATTTGGCTCTTCTGAACATTTCGGGTATGCGGAGTGGAGTATGTGTGGTGTTTACTGCTGACTTCTTTGGCCCGGGACCGTGTTTTCATGATTCTTCCATGTTGATGTTTCTCTGTGGGCAGGGGCACGTTCTTAGGTGTACGTGCACGTGTGTGCACGTGCGTGGAGGTCAGAGGACAACTCCTAGTGTCGTTTCTCAGCTACCATCCGTTTTATTTTTTTCCTTTCTCTCTTTTTTCTTTCCTTTTTCGTTTTTTTTGAGATGGGGGTCGATCTCTGGCCTTTAACTCAGGAAGTAGGCTGGGCTGGCCTGTGAGCCCCAGGGCTAAGCCTGTCTCTAACTCTCTAGCATAGGGATCATACACACACCACCACCACCATAACTGCCTTCCCCACACCCCGTGGGCTTTGGGAATCACACATAGGCCCTTGCAGTTGCAAGGCAAACAGTTTTTCCAACTGCAGCACCTCCCCAGCCCCTATAGCATTTCTTTCATTTTTTTTTTTTTTACTTTCCTCTTTTTTTTTTCTTTTTCTGGGTAATATTCCTTTTTATGGGCATGTCACCCACTTCTCAGTCTGTGGCCAGTTTCGCCATTTTGTTTTCAGGCCTTGTGAACAAAGCTACCAAGGACATCTGTGTGTCTTATGTTCTTTCTTTCTTTCTTCCTTTCTTTCTTACTCCCTCCCTCTCTTTCTTCTTTTTTTGCATGGAGACCCTTGTCTTTGTGGCTCCTGGGTGAATATGTAAGAAGGGTATGTACTGGCTGGTTTTTTGTGTCAACTTGTCACAAGCTAGAGCTGTCATAGAAGAAGGAGCCTCAGTTGGGAGGAAGTGCCTCCATGAGATTCACCTGTAGGGCATTTTCTCAGTGACCAGTGGGGGAGGGCCCAGCCCATTGTGGATGGAGCTACCCCTGGGCTGGTGGTCCTGAGTTCTATAAGAAAGCAGGCTGAGCAAGCCATAGGGAACAACAAATCAGTAGGCAGCACCCCTCCATGGCCTCTGCATCAGCTCCGGCCTCCAGGTTCCTGCCCTGCTGGACTTCCTGTCCTGACTTCCTTTGGTGATGTGGAAGCGCAAGCCGAATAAACCTTTTCCCTCCCCACCTTTCTTTTTGGTCATGCTATCTCGTCACAGCCATGGAAACCCTATCTAGGACAGGTGGCATCCCTTGGTCATATGGTGACTGTGGTTAGCCCTTAGCGGAGTGCTGCTCAGCGGTTTCTCTGCTACTGCTTGTTTGATCCAGGCCTGGGAAGATGGTCAAAACCACAGAGTCTGAGCCTTGTGTGCATCCAATGCAAGCGATCGTCAAGTACTGTTAAGAGGCTGCCTCATTGTCAAGTGTTTGATTCCAAAGGAATCTGTCCTATAAGGGAAAATTCAGAACAGTGAGGCCCTGAAGGACATCATTATTGTGACTTGAAGGTTCTTTTGCCTCTTGGAGTCCAGCTAGGAGGCCGTGGTAATAGAGATGGAGACAAACCCAAGGTTCAGAGTGTGAAAAAGAGGACAAGAGAGCCGTAACGCTGATGTTACAGCCCACGCAGGAAAACTCGGAAGCTGGAGAGGGGGATGGGTTGGATCCACGTGGGTCTGGGGAAGGTTCTTGGGCAGCTGTGTCTGGTGGCTCTGACCTATCTTTGTCCTTTTTCCTGCAGACCTGGCTGACTGCAAGCTTGTTTCTTTTCCCATCTGCATCTACAAGGTCCTGAGGAACGTCTCTGACCAGATCCACCTCATCACGCTGGCTAACAATGAACTCAAGTCCCTCACCAGCAAGTTCATGACCACCTTCAATCAGCTTCGAGGTAGGCCACGGGTTAGCTCAGGCAAGAGTATGATCAGCCAGCCCCTGACCCTCAGGGTCTCACCCCATTTGGAGAATTACCCAGAGCTAGCCTTGGTTCGAACAGACCTATAAAGTCATTCCCAGGGGGTAGCCTTTGAAGATAAACTTGTACTTGGCAGTCTCTGGGTCAAATTCTGTTTCTAGCTGGCTGAACATAAGATTGACCAAAGACAAGAAGTGTGGGTGAGTCCTGCCGGGCAGTGGTGGCACATACCTTTAATCCCAGCACTTGGGAGGCAGAGGCAGGGGGATTTCTGAGTTCAAGGCCAGCCTGGTCTACATAGTGAGATCCAGGACAGCCAGGGCTACACAGAGAAACCCTGTCTTGAAAAACCAAAAAAAAAAAAAAAAAAAAAAAAAAAAGTGAAGGTGAGTCCCGGCTGGACTCTCTGATCTGATGAGACCAGCAGGCCCAAGGACATGAATGACTGATGCCCTTCTCATCTGCAACACGGCCTCTCTCTCATGTTCCTTTCTCAGTGCAGTTTGTGACAGGTGCCAGCAATGTGGGCTTATCTCTAGCACACACAGAGTGAGTGGAAATGGTTCATGGAGGGTGTCTTAGTCAGGGTTTCTATTCCTGCACAAATATCATGACCAAGAAGCAAGTTGGGGAGGAAAGGGTTTATTTGGCTTACTTCCACATTGTTGTTATCACAAGGGAAGTCAGGACTGGAACTCAAGCAGGTCAGGAAGCAGGAGCTGATGCAGAGGACATGGAGGGATGTTCTTTACTGGCTTGCTTCTCCTGGCTTGCTCAGCCTGCTCTCTTATAGAATCCAAGACTTCTAGCCCAGGGATGGTACCACCCACAAGGAGCCCTACCCCCTTGATCCCTAATTGAGAAAATGCCCCACAGGTGGATCTCATGGAGGCACTTCCCCAACTGAAACTCCCTTCTCTGTGATAACTCCAGCCTGTGTCAAGTTGACACACAAAACCAGCCAGTACAGAGGGTGTTAAGCAGGAGGCCAGCAGGTGGGCATTGTAGACCTTTTGCAGTAGTGCCTCTGGTGGTTGAGCATGATCGGCTGATACTGTGGTACTGTGGTACTCCCTGCCTCCGTCCTTCTGGCCCGTGGAGCAGGACTGTAACCTAGACCCTTGTGTAACAGTAGGATGCTAGGTAGGAGAGGTCAGAAGGCACAGGATGCCTGAGTAAGGTGGGTCCTGCCTCCTAGGGCTCCCTCGAGGCTATGAAAAGAGTCCATGATCCTGTTGAGAGAAACAGGCATAAAACACTGTTCCTGTATGAGGAATCTCAGACCGCCCCTGATCCTGGTGGGGCAGGCTTCCTCGGGGGAGCCGTGGGTGCTGGATGGAGACCAGGAAGCAGAGACAGATATGGATAGGCCAAGCTTGGTCCAGCAAGCAGGAAGGACTGGTGGGGTGGCTCAGGGGGGAGCATATGGAGCTTCTCAGTGCACATGGATGAGCAAGGAGCCTGGAGTAGTCTGGGTGGATCCTTCTGAGTGCAGGTTACAGAGCCTAGTGAGCTGTTTCTGAAAAGCCCCAGTGCTTGTGACTGAGAAGTGGGAGGGACCTCAGGCTGGGCTTGTTTCCGCAGGAGTATGTGCGTGTGTACTTTGACCTAACTGGTTTCTCTTTTCCATCCTTTCTGGTGTGTGCTTCTGAAAGGAAAAATTAAAGCTTTAGACCTGTGCTGACTAGGAAGAAAAGTTATGAGCCTAAGAATCCATCACAAGCTGGCCCACATAGGCCTGGGAATGAGCAAGCAGTCTTTTAGACATCCTGAGAACTAGCAGGTCAAGAAGACATAAATTACATGTCTGGGCAGATATGGTTTAAGGTCAGATGCCCTGTTGACTCAGATTAATATCAACCTTAAGAATTTTCCACTCGGTTCTGCACGTAATAGTTAATATTTGAACTAGCCAATCATGTACAGCTACACTGATCCCTTTGTTCCCTCAGACCTTTTCCCTATATAAACCCCTAACTTTCAAGCCTCGGGGTCAGTTCCACTATCTCCTGCGTGAGAGTAAGGGGTGACTCGTACTGAGCACGTGGCACTAGGGAGCAATGGGGACTTAGCCACCAGCCGCTAGTGTGTCTGTCAGCTGGGTTGCCACTAGAAAAGATGGTCAGCTGGTGTCTGTTCTTCTGATTATTTATCCAGTCTGGTTTTCCCGAGGCAGGGTCTCTTGTAGCCAGAACTGCTGTCAAACTCACCATGGAATCAGAGATGATGTTGAACTTATCGGTCTTCCTCTCTCTACCTTCCAAGCACTGGGATTATAGCCATACACTCCTACGGCTGGCTCCTGAGGATGACTTAATAAGCAGTTCTTAAATAAGCAGTGTGTAAGAGTTTTCCCAAGTGTCATGTTCCAGGAAAGCCAGTGGGGGGCGGGGGATGCAATTGCAAGGTAGATAGATATAGATGTAGCTTGTGACGTATTGGCATGGCCTCTAGCATCCTGCTTCGTGGAAGAAGACGAAGAATCAAGGAGGGAAGGTGTCTTAGTTTCGGTTTCATCGCTCTGAAGAGACACCATAACCCAAGCAGCTCTAACGAAGGACAACATTTCATTGGGGCTGGCTTACAGGTTCAGAGGTTCAGTCCATTATCGTCTTGGTGGGAAGCATGGCAGCATCCGGGCAGGCATGGGGCTGGAGGGTCTGAGAGTTCTACTTCTTGATTCAAAGGCAGCCAGAAGAAGGCTCTCTATTCTGCAAGGGGTGGAGCTCGAGCACAAGGAGTCCTTAAAGCCTGCCTACGCAGCGACACACTTCCTCCATCCAGCAAGGCCATACCTCCTAATAGTGCCACTTTCCGTGGGCCAGGCATATTCAAACCACCACAGAAGGTCTTGGCTAAGGTCCCAGAGCAGAATCTACGGGGCTTAGACCCAAGTGGGCTGCCCCAACAAAGTCTCATGTAGCCCAGGCTGACCTAACTCTATGTGGTTGAAGAAGACCTTTTAAGCCTTACGATCCTCCTGCCCCTGTTTTCTATGTGTTGAGATCCTATCCGTCCTTCTTCTGTGGTGCTGGAGGTCAAACCCAGGGCTTCATCACACCGAGTAAGCCACACCCTCAGTCCTGGGTGTTTACACTAGAGAGAGAGGTGGTGGGGATGTCAGGTCCCAGGAAGAGCTTGGGGTAGAGGGAGATCCTGTGTGCTTTACTTAGCGTTAGTCTAACACTTATGCACCTGCAGTCTTGCAGACCTGGGTCTATAGGTGGGAAGACAAAGGGGGGGCAGTAAGCCACGCGCCACCTTGAAGGAGCCCTGGGTTGTGACATGTTCATCCATACCTCTGCACCCCACCCAGAGGGCTCAGACACTGGCAAGGGCAAACTGCAGAAGGGTAGGCTGCTGGGTGGAGGAACTGATACCTCCTGAGAGCCGTGGGGGCTGGAGGAAGAGATTTCAGAGAGCCCTCAGCAGCAGCTTGGGAGAAATGCTGCCCAGGGCTACCCCGCACCACGGCACTCTCTCCGATACTGTTGGATTAGACGCCAGTTGAAGGATGCCGTTTGAACTCTCATCTCTGCCCCCAGCAGCTGCTGACTCCTCTATCCTTCAGCTTGGGGTTTCAAAGGGAAAACCAACTCTGCTAATTGGATTTCATACAGTAGACTGCAGACTGTCGTGGCCAGGAGCTGGGGGGCAGGAGCAGGCGGGGAGCAAGTGCTTGAGCCAAGGCCCATTCGGCTCTTAGAGAGCTCTAAGCCCAAGTCTTTGTTGTGATTTCTCTTTCAACGACGAGTGCGCTCTGCACACTCACACCATGCTTTATGTGTGTGGAGGAGGAGGAAGAGGAGGAGGAGGAGGAGGAGGAGGAGGAGGTAGCAGCATTGTTGGCAAGACCCCTGTGTCATCTTCTGGGCTCTTGACAGAGCAGCTTCCATGTCATTTGCCCCCTGCCTGCCTCGCAGGCTCCCAAGGGTACCCTGGGAGAGAACTCTCCCCATGAGGCTCTTGGCTTCCCATGGTCAGGGCATCTTTTGAGTCTACCTTCCCATGTCCTTCACTCGTTTTTGTATGAAATGGAAAGGCAGGACCTTAGGTGTCTGCGGTATCTGAGGCTCGGCTGGTTGGCTGGACGTCTAGCATCCAGGGCACCTTAGGTTCAGTCCCTAGAAGTGTATAAACCAGTTGTGGCGACGTGTACCTGGGATCCCAGAACTCCAGGGCTAGAGGCAAGAGGATGGGGAGTTCAGAGTCACCTTCTGCCACCTGGCCCGTGGGAGGCCAGCCTGCTCGCTTGCTTTCTGCTTGCTTGCTTTCTGGGTCTCACAACTCTCTTGATTGATTGTGTCCTGGACCTGCTAGGTAGGAGGAGTGTGAGAAATACCTAAGACACACCTAAGAGATACGTACGTGTGCCCTCTTTCCCCCGTGAGACACTTGGAGATCCCTGTCCTTGTAATCTGCTATAGAGCAGGAAGCCAACTCCATCACATGCCCTTGGCAGAGGCTCCAGAGCAGGCTGGGGAACAGGAATGCTTCATAGTGGAACATAAGCGGCTTTTGGTCTGAGCAGCTGCTTGGGCAACTGCGAATGGCTCGCTAGAAGCAGGCATCCTTGGTGATGCTCTGGAGTTAGGTAGAGGTAGGTTTAGCTTTCTCCTCATGCTCCATAGTTGGATATGGAGACAGAAATCAGGGAAGCTTACCCAGCTGTGAGAGCTCAAGCCTGGAGGTACAGGACTCGGGGGATACAGAGGCAGAAGAACCCAGGCGTTCAAAGCCAGCCTCAGCTACTTTATGAGTGTGAGGCTAGTCTGGGCTAAATGGGATTCTGTCTTAACTCATTATTTATTCTGCCCCTCCCTGCCCCCAATTTCAGAAGCTGTGCATTATTGAATCTTGGCCTTTCAGTGCCTGTTATAGGGGTTATTGTTTTGCTTGTTGAACAGTTGTTCTAGACAACTGTTCCTATGATGTCTGACCATGACCAAGAAGCAAGTTGAGGAGGAAAGGGTTTATTGGTTCGTTGTAGTCTGTCACGGAAGGGAGCCTGCTTTCTTTCTTTCTTCCTTTTTTTTTTTTT
>NW_022196909.1:26634597-26652702 GCF_008632895.1 Mastomys coucha
GAACTCAGAAATCCACCTGCCTCTGCCTCCCAAGTGCTGGGACTAAAGGCGTGCGCCACCACTGCCCATCAGGACCTGCTTTCTTACAGAACCCAGGACCACCATTCCCAGGGATGACACCACCCACAATGGGCTGGGCTGGCCTTTATCAGTCACCAGTTTAAGCAAAGGCCCTACAGCTAGATCTTATGGAGGCATTTTCTTAATTAAGGTTCCCTCTTTACAGATAACTCTAGTTTGTGTGTAAAGTTGATGTAAGACTAGCTGTCAAGTGTCCTGGGTTAGTAGGTCCAGGTAATTAATTGGCCTCTTGTCTTACAGGTTGTGCATCAATATTACTATTTGATGTTGGCTTTCACTGTTGTCAGTAAATTCACTCTTTTGTGAGGCAGGAGTGGTAGTAGACACTTGGGAGATAGAAGAAGGAGAAATTCGAGTTCCGGATCATTCTCAACTGCATAGAAAGCTGGAGGCTAGCCTGGGCTATTTTGTTAAAAAAAACAAAATTAAATCTCTCACACCTTTGCCTTTACCCAACCCAGTGGATGCTCGAAAATTCTCTGTCTGAATCCCCTTGTGGTATGTCCAAGCAAATAATAGTACAGGAATCCACATTCTCTGGGCACTCAAATCTCCTGGCCCTGGGCATATGGATTTCTTTTTCTTTTTTTTAAATTTCATTTTATTATTTTGTGTGTATGGGTGTTTAGCCAGCATATATGTCTAGGCAACCCTTGTATTCCTGGTGCCCAAAGAGGCCAAAAGAGGGTTTTGGATCCTCTGTCCTAGAGTTATACAGACAGTTGTGAGCTGTCTTAAGGACGATAGAAGGTACCCGGAAGAAGAGGCAGTGCCATAGACGTCAGTGCTCTTAACCTCTGAGCCATCTCTCCAGCTCCCCCCAACCCCCCGCCTCCTTTGCCCACGGGTTTGTCATTATCGTAAGGCCAGCATCATTTGGGAATGACAAGACTTAAGGACTACATAGAGATAGCCCCCAAGCTCCTTGCTGTTTGACAGGGGAGGCACATGTACTAGGCAGCAACATTGGAACTTACGGAGGAACTTACGGAGTTGCCTGCTGATGGGTTGCCAGTGAAAGGCGTAGGTGGGCCCTCAGGAAGCTCTAGAGAGGTGATTTAAAGTGGGGATTGATAGATGAGGAGGTGTTTGCCTGATAAATAAGGTGAAGTTTCTGTAGCAGCCTTCAGTAGATGAAAGGTATGTTTGGCAAATGACAGTTAAAAGTGATACCAGACCAAATTTTGCAGAGCAGGATGAAGCATGTCCTCAGGGACTGGCCTGAGGGAGCTCTCTGCTTAAGCAGGAACATTCCAGAAGGGTCCCTGTACTGGCTGGCTTTGTGTGTCAACTTGACACAGGCTGGCGTTATCACAGAGAAGGGAGCTTCAGTTGGGGAAGTGCCTCCATGAGATCCAGCTGTGGGGAATTTTCTCAGTTGGTGATCAAGGGGGTAGGGCCCCTTGTGGGTGGTGCCATCCCTGGGCTGGAAGTCTTGGGTTCTATAAGAGAGCAGGCTGAGCAAGCCAGGGAAAGCAAGCCAACAAGAAACATCTCTCCATGGCCTCTGCATCAGCTCCTGCTTCCTGACCTGCTTGAGTTCCAGTCCTGACTTCCTCTGGTGATGAACAGCAATGTGGAAAGTGTAAGATGAATAAACCCTTTCCTCCCCAACTTGCATCTTGGTTGTGATGTTTTGTGCAGGAATAGAAACCCTGCCTGAGACAGTCCCAGCAGGATGAATTGGGGTTAGAAAACCCAGTAAGGGACATTGAGGACAGGAGAAGCGTCATGGGACAAAGTATGGAGCCTGCAGATGCAGGCGATGAGACTGGCCTCAAGTAAGCTAACATTCAGCAAGGTCCTACGGAGCCTCCGAGGTGATGGGTCTCCTCTCCTAAGGCAGGGCCAGTAGGGCTGTCATAGTATACTGTTGTGGACAAAGCTGGGCCAGGAGGCTTGGGCTATCTGGTCAACCAGCCTGGGATCTTCTGTGGAGGCTAAGCAAACCCAAAGTCTCTATTGTAGGGAAAACAAGCTTGGCAGAGCAGGGCTCAGGGACAAGACTGTCTGGATTAAGTATCATGGGAGTTGGGTGAAGGGTAGAGTGACACCTGGCCCTTACAGTGTAAAGCTGGGATGTCTTATCGTTTCCATGGTGATGGATTTGTTTACTTGCCCAAGATTGTGTCAGTTTAACCTGATAGGCTGTCTTCCAACTCTATATGTATCCAAGGGTGACCTCTGACTCCCAGTCCTCCTGCCCCCACTTTGTCTCTGCTGGTTTGCAGGTGCAGCACCACGGCACTGAGCTCTAATGAGTGACATTGTTCTTTGTCTCCTGCCTCTTTCTGTGCCCTTCCCTAAGCGGTGTGTTCCCTGAGCCCTCCAGCTGACAGGAAGACCCCTAGGTAGCCGGCACCCTGTGAAGCTCCAGAAGCTGTGCTATAGTGAACTCCACTCCTGCTCCTGGCTGCAGGCTGCAGGCACCCCTCGGCGCCTATCTGTTAAGGGCTTCTCAGCTCCACAGGCTGCCAGCATTCTCACCGCAGGGGCCTCGGGCAGCAAGTCCTTTGATTACTGCCCGAGAAAATTACCATTTACTTAGTTGCCTCAACCTCGCAGATGTGTGCACGAAGAGCTTCATCCTTTCTCTCTAGCAAGCCACCCGTCTGAGAGGGCTGCACTGTCCTGTACTTGGAGCAGGAGGCTCAGGGGGCTGGAGGGGGTCTGGGACAATGTGGAATGCGTCCTAGGATGGCTTATTTCCTAGTGTCACAGGACACTGGGCCATCACTTCACGCTTTACGTGGTCCCTTGCACTAACTTTCCCTCAGCTCCTTTAGCAAAGGAAAGAGGCAAGGGTAGAGAAAGGGGCGGGGCCAGCTAGCCAGACACAGAAGCACCGCTGAAGTGGGGTGTCCACATCTCAGCTGTTTCTGGAGATTAGTCAGACCTACTGTGGGACACACATTTTCGGCTTCTTCAGCATAGATCCCGATTAGAGTCATGGAGCCCGGAAGGACCCATCTCCATGGGTCAGCCATCATTGTTGTCCCTCAGAATTCTACCAGGAACGGAGGAGGCGACAGAGGTATGTGGTGGTCTCCGGCTTCAGCTTGTCCTCAAGGGTGTCTGATCCTTGGTAATGAAACAGAATACAAGTTTAAATGCTTGTGATAATTGCTATGAAACAGATCATCTACCAGAGGCAAACAGACCCATGGAGCTGAAAGGAATAATTAATTGGTTTAGTTCCCTTCGGAAGGGAGCTGCTGCCATCTGCCACTCACACACCTCCATCCTGCTCTCTGGCTCTCTAGCCAGGGACAGTGTGCTGGTACACAGGGTGTGGCACACCCAGAACACAGGGACAGTGTGCTGGTACACAGGGGTGGGACACACCCAGAACACAGGGACAGTGTGCTGGTACACAGGGTGTGGCACACCCGGAACACAGGGACAGTGTGCTGGTACACAGGGGTGGAACACACCCAGAACACAGGGACAGTGTGCTGATAGACAAGGGTGGGACACATCCAGAACACATGGCCAGTGCCACTGAATTATCTATCTTCCAGCTCAGTTCCCAAGCTCACATCTCCAAACCCTGAGTGACAAAGGACTTTGCATGTAACCCTCCCCCCCTTTCCCCAAGCTCTCTGCACAGATTTCCTTTACTGCTGTGCTCCAGGCCCCTCGGTTCTGTGCCCTCCCCCCAACCCCTTCCATTTCCCTCTGGTTGCTCCCAGCCCCACCACACCTGCACAGCTCTGCCTCATCCTTTGAAAGAATGGGCCCTGTTTGCCCGTTTATTTTTTTGAATAGGCAATAGACACACAATGCAGTGGGCCAGTCAAAGGAAATAATAGGGGGAAATAAGTCTCTCTCTCCCCCCCCCCACCCCGGAAATCTAATTCCCTGCCCGACAGCAGCTGTCTCTGCCAGCTCTAGAGGTGTTGCTGGTCCATGAAATAGAAATTCATCTAGTCTTAGTGACATTTACAGCGTCCCAGAGCAGGCATCGTTGTGAACCCCTTCCGAGTATAAATTGCTTAAAATCTTTACAGCCCTCTCACCTCTCCCTTTCCTCAGCCTCCTCCTCTTCCCCTTCTAGCTCTCTTGATATTCTTCCCTTCTCTCAGAGAGCACAAGGAACTTGCCCAAGGTCACACAGCAAGAGGGTGGTGCTGAGACCATTCACTAGAAAAGGATACGCGTATCATTTTATGTCATATTTATTTCTTTAACTCGGGAGGATGCTGGTCTAGTTAGGGATGTAACTCATTTGGTAGACTGTTTCTGTGGTGTGCACAAAGCCGGGGGTTTGATCCCCAGCACCGCCTAAACCTGGCGTGGTGGTGTATGCCTGTAGGGCTAGCACTTGGAAAATACAGGCTCAAGAAGCAAGAGTTCAAGGCCACCCTCTGCTACCTAGGGCATATGAGTCCCTTTTTTTTTTTTTTAAGATTTATTTATTTATTATATGTAAGTACACTGTAGCTGTCTTCAGAGGCACCATAAGAGGGCGTCAGATCTCATTACGGGCGGTCGTGATTCACCATGTGGTTGCTGGGATTTGAACTCAGGACCTTCAGAAGAACAGCCGGTGCTCTTCCCCACTGAGCCATCTCACCAGCCCCCAACAAACTACCTTATGAGGCTGTCCTAGTTAGGGTTTCATTGCTGTGAACAGACACCATGACCAAGTCAACTCATAAAACCATTTCATTGGGGCTGGCTTACAGGTTCAGAGGTTCAGTCCAGTATCATCTAGGTGGAAAAGCATGGCAGCATGCAGGCAGGCATGGTGCAGGAGGAGCTGAGAGTTCTACATCTTCATCTGAAGGCTGCCAGTAGAAGACTCAGGCAGCTAGGATGACGGTCTTCAAGCCCACACCCCCAGTGACACACTTCTTTCGACAAGGCCACACCTTTTAATAGTGCCACTCCCTGGGCCAAGCATAATCAAACCATCCCAGAGGCCTTTATGGGGCAGAACTGTCAATACTTTCTTTTAGTAACAGGCCCTCTTGCTGTCCCCACAGTTCAGTCGGGAATATGTTTCCTTTCTGGCTTAACACCCACGGGAAGCTGGTGTGTTCCACTCTGCAGCACACATGGTCCCTTGGAAGGCCGCTTACTGCCATGCTGACATCTGTTAGCTCTGCCACAGGAGGCAGACACAGCTGTTCAGGAATGCCAGGTCAGAGCCTCCTTGCAAAGCAGCTGTACTGTCACATCCAAGGCCAGCCTTTCATGTCCCTCCACGGAATCGGCTGTTTTTCCTCCTCCTCCAGTGTTAATCAGAGTCCGCTCTGGCGGCAGCAGCAGTCCAGAGCGTAGCGGACTCAGGAGGGATAAGAGGAACTTGACAAAGGCAGGTTTCATCTGACAAACACCGGACACCACAGCTCGGGGAGAGGAGGGCAGTGGGGGGTGGGGAGTCATTAATCAAGGAATTGTCACTGCTGGGGTTGCTCACACCTGGGAGAGCCCCAGAGTGGCATGCAGCAGGTTCTTCTCCCAAAGGTCTTCTGTCATTGGATTTCCAAGGAGTCCAGCTCTGACAGCTAAGACATCAGTCCTGAGCCCCTCAGCAAGGAAACACTCACTGGGCAGGTGACCTGGGTGCTGTGATGCTAGGCTGAAGAGCAAAGCCAGGCCCGTGTCTGGGTAGAAGGAATGTCAATATAATCAGATCAGGAGGCTAGGGGCTGTTTTCTCTGACAGAAACAGTAGGTTTAAAAAAAAAAACAAAACGGCTGGGCGGTAGTGGCGCCTGCCTTTAATCCCAGCACTTGGGAGGCAGAGGCAGGCGGATTTCTGAGTTCGAGGCTAGCCTGGTCTACAGAGTGAGTTCCAGGACAGCCAGGACTATACAGAGAAACCACGTCTGGAAAAAACAAACAAACAAACAAAAACCCCACAGGGTCCCGGAGCAGGCCCTATGGAAGACAGAGCCGAGGCGCAGACAGCCTTGCTGGATCCAGTCGTGTCTCTCTTAAGCCTCATTCTTCCCGCTCCACCAGTCTGCTTTGTGTTGTCCTAACAAAACACCTTAAGTTGAGCAGTTTCCAAAGTGAAGAGGTTTGGCTCCCAACCGAGGCGGCTACAGTGGTTTGAACAGAATGGCTCTGGTATCCTGGCTAAGGGTGCCTGGCAGCATCACAGTGTAGCTAAGAGGGCAGAAAGGGAACTGGGCCCGTGCAGAGAGGGAGTCGCTGCACTGGGCGGCTTCAATGTAAAGTGACTCACTCTCTTGAGAACTATTCCACCCTGCAAGAAAGGCGCGGGTCCCTTGATTCACAGCCACACACACCCCTGCACCCTTCTGATAAGCACCTTGTACTTACTTGGTGTCACCCTTCGCCCACTTTTTGAGACAGGGCGGGGGTGGGGTCTTTCCATAGCCTTGACTGGCCTGAGACTCACTCTGTAGATCTCATAGAGATCTGCCTGCATTTAGCTCCCCAAGTACTGGGATTAAAGGCATGTGCTGGCACACCAGGAACCCTGGCTCTAATCTTCAAGTTCCCTATCCCAGTACCCTCCTTCCCCAGGGGTCAGGCTTACAGCACAAGCATACCGGGGACACTCAAGCCCAGTCTGAACTGTGAGCATGGGGAAGCATTCACTCCATGGTGATCCTGTGAGGCTAAAGACAATCTGTTTGGTGCTTAGCAGCCATCATCAGTGTGACAGGATTCAAAATCACCATGGAAACACCTCTGGGCATATCCAGGAAGGTCTTCTCAAAGAGGTTTAACTAAGGAAAGAAGACCTACCCTGAATGTGGGTGGCACCATCCCCAATTCCAGATAGAATTTATCCGAAGACCAGCCAGCATTAATCTCTTTCCGGCTCCTGACCCTGAACACAGTGTGACCTTTCACTTTACCTCCTGCTACCATGCCTTCTCTGCCACGATGTACTGTCCCCTCAAACTGTGGCCCACGACACACCCTTCCTTAAGTTGTTTTTGTTGCGTGTTCTGTCCACAGTGACAGAAAAACAGCCAGTACGCCTGTGTGGGCACAGGGACCGTTTTTTGTTGTTGTTGTTGTTGTTGTTGTTTTTTGTTTTTGATGAGCTGGGGTTCCAGATAGAATGACAGTCACCTTGGGAAGCATATTGCTCAGTCACAGAAATAGGCTTCTACGGGAGAAACTTCGGCAGCTCCCCCCTGCCCCCTGAGCTGAAAAGGTTTAAGCCTTTAGGGGCTTGAGAGATGGCTCAGTGGTTAAGAGGACCTCTTCTAGAGGTCCCGAGTTCAACTCCCAGCAACCACATAGTGGCTCACGACCATCTGTAATGGAATCCAATTACCTCTCCTTGTATGCATGAAAACTGAGCACTCATATACATAAAAATAAATAAATAAATAAATAAATAAATAAATAAATCTTTAAAAAAAAAAAGATTTAAGCTTTTAGAGATGGGGAGATGGAAGCTCAGGGGGCCCATCTGACTCAACCACAAGTGGAAGCGGTGGGTCCCTGGATCCATGGTCAAGATCTGTACCACAGAAACAGGCACTTTGGTCAAATGCCAGTGACAAGATTTGTCTTCAGCCATTGTCATGGCTCACTCACCTTCCTTGCAACCTAGGTTCACGATGCTGGTATTGAAGCTTGCTGCCGTGCCGGGACGGTGCAGGGAAGGCAGTTACCATGGTACAGGGTCTGCAGAGGTGCGTGGTAGTAATCCTTCATGGTTTGAAGCGTTTTGAGGGCTTTGGGCATAGAAAATTCCAGACAGAAGCCAGATGTGTGTGCCTGCAGATGGTCAGTCTTACACACTAGTTCCCAGAGTTGACAAAGCATAAGATCCACAGTTGAGTATGAATGTCAGATTAGCAGTGACTGTGCTTTCTAGATAAATGTGGCCTGCGAGACATATGGTGTGAACTCACACTTTAAAAAAATCATTTGTTGTTTACCCGGGATTTGGCCTTAATCAGATGTATTGAGTTTTATCCTGAAACTATCCCAGTAGCTGTAGCATTTGTTGCTCAGTCTCTGGTTTTATCCAGTCCATCTAGTCTCTGAGTGGTCCGTCCAGTCTCTGAGTGGTCCGTCCAGTCTCTGAGTGGTCCGTCCAGTCTCTGTGTGGTCCATCCAGTCTCTGTGTGGTCCATCCAGTCTCTGTGTGGTCCGTCCAGTCTCTGAGTGGTCCGTCCAGTCTCTGTGTGGTCCATCTAATTTTTGTGTGGTCCATCCAGTCTCTGTGTGGTTCGTCCAGTCTCTGAGTAGCCATCCAGTCTCTGAGTGGTCCATGCAGTCTCTGTGTGGTCCGTCCAATCTCTGTGTGGTCCGTCCAGTCTCTGTGTTTTATGATCAATCATTTGGGCTAGCTCTTTTGAAGTTTTGAGTGAATCACCCAAGCTTATTTGCTTCGTGAGGACATTCACCTCTCAGCTGATAAGAGGTTCTTCCTGGTCAGATCTAAACTTTCTAAGTCTTGTTGGTAGCCATGTTTTCATTCCCTGTAGAATAGCATAAGCATATCCATGCCTCATCTTAAAATACTGCATGCAGGTTTCCATCCTAATGGAAAATTGGTATATTCCAGCAGCCTTATGGTATATTGGTTGGCTTAGTTCCTCAAGTGTTTTTGATAACCTGGTGACCTGGTGTCTCTCAGCTGCCGTCGTCTCTTTTTCACCAATGTTAAGAAAACTAAGAGTTAACAAAGCATTGCTTAGTCTGTCCCTCAGGCTTTTACTCTCCTTTTTTGTTTAATAAGCATCTCTCTCTCTCTCTCTCTCTCTCTCTCTCTCTCTCTCTCTCTCTTTCTCTCTCTCTCTCTCTCTCTCTCTTTTTCCCGAGACAGGGTTTCTCTGTGTAGCCCTGGCTGTCCTGACACTCACTCTGTAGACCAGGCTGGCCTCAAACTCAGAAATCCGTCTGCCTCTGCCTCCCAAGTGCTGGGATTAAAGGCATGTGCGCCACCACTGCCTGGCTGATAAGCATCTCTCTTAAGGTTCGATTGGCTCTTTCTATAATTGCTTGTCCTGTGGGATTGTGTGGTATACCAGTAACATGTTTTATACTGTAATACACAAAGGATTGTTTTATCTTATTGGATACATAAGCAGGAACACTGTCAGCTTTAATTTGTGCAGGTATCTCCATAATTGCCATTATCTTCAATAAGTATGTAATTATACAATCAGCCTTTCCTGAATTTAAAGCGGTTGCCCATTGGAACACTGAGTCCATGCCAATGGTATGGTGTATGTACCTTTGGTTTCCAAATATCCATCTACCAGATGTCATTTCTTTTGGCACCCCAAGGGTTACTACCAGCAGGTAACAGAATTTGGTTGTATAGAGAACACATAGGACATTTTTTTATTATTATTATTTCTTTTGCTTGTTGCCAAGTGATGGCAACTTTTTCCCATTAACTTGACGTTTCTCATGAAATTTTGAGGCTTCTAAGACATTTCTTATTAGTAATTGGTCAATTTCGCCATTTCCTTGAGTTAATGGACTGCAAATCTTTATGAGATTGAATATGAGTAATATGTAATGGATGGCTTCTACATCTGACGGACTGATGCAATTGTATAAATGACATCATTAACTCTGAGTTATAAGGTACAAATTCAGTAGTCTCTATATGCAAAACAACTTTCTTTCTTTTTTTTTTTTTTTTTTGGTTTTCCAAGACAGGGTTTCTCTGTGTAGTCCTGGATGTCCTGGAACTCACTCTGTAGACCAGGCTGGCCTTGAACTCAGAAATCTGCCTGCCTCTGCCTCCCAAGTGCTGGGATTAAAGGCGTGTGCCACCACCGCCCAGCCAACTTTCTTTTTTTTAAAGATTTATTTATTTATTTTATGTATATATGAGTATACTGTAGCTGTACAGATGGTTGTGCCCAGCCAACTTTCTTTTTTTAAAAGATTTATTTATTTATTTTATGTATATATGAGTATACTGTAGCTGTACAGATGGTTGTGAGCCTTCATGTGGTTGTTAGGAATTGAATTTAGGACCTCTGCTCATTCTGGTCAACCTTGCTCGCTCTGATCAGCCCCGCTCACTCCTACCCAAAGGTTTATTTATCATTATAAATAAGTACATGGTAGCTCTCTTCAGACGCACCAGAAGAGGGCATCTGATCTCATTACGGATGGTTGTGAGCCACCATGTGGTTGCTGGGATTTGAACTCAGGACATTCGGGAGAGTAGCCAGTGCTCTTAACCACTGAGCCATCTCTCCAGCCCCTCCACATGTGCTTCTTGTAGTCTTTGTTCTACAAGTTAACTCTTTTCCTGCTCCAGCTGTTAGACATCTTGGACTGTTTAAATCTGAATCTCCTAATAATGTTAATACTTAACTCATATATCCCTAATCTACTTGTAGCCCTCAGCCAGTTAGTATCTCTCATTAATTTCTGAAAATCATTAAGAGTTTGCAATTGGTCCCTACGGATCTGTATGTTTGTGGTCAATATTTTTGGGGACTGATTTGGTAACCCAAATAACTAAGCGAATTGCCTCTTTGTATTTTTTTTTTTCTGGAGCAATCTGTAACCCCCAGCATGGCAGAGTTCTCTGTGTTACCTTAAATATATTCTCTAAAACATCTTTGTCAGAATTAGCCAACGAAATGTCATTCACGTAATGATTAATGATAGATTTAGGGAATGGCTTATGAATTACTCCTAATGGTTGTTGCACAAAGTATTGACATAAGGTTAAACTGTTTAGCCTTCCCTACAGAAGCACCTTCCACTGGCATCTGTTCATTGGTCACTGTTGTTCCCAGTGGGCACTGAGAAAGCAAACCTTTCCCTATTGTGAAAAAAGCTATCTTTCAAGTCAGCTGTTATTATAAGCATGACCTCAGTGACAAATACAGTAAAGTCCAGGCTGTAAAGGCCCCATTGGTTAAATTATCTTATTAACTGCTCTTAAATCCATCATCACCCTCCATATGCCTGATCTCCTTTTTACAACAAAACCCGGAGGAATTCCATGGGCTGGTAGACTCTTCTCTATGTTGAGCCTCCAGCGGCTCTTGGATCGGCCTTTTAAGTAACTGCGATTTTTCTTTTGTCATGGGCCACTGCTCTTGCCATACAGGTCTGATTGCTAAGGCTGTCAGTGTGCAGTGGCCCCTTATCTAAATTTGGAAACTCCATTGCTGTGATGCCCTGTGTTTGGATGGTGGGCACAGCTTACGTTTGTTCTTAATCACCTGTATCGATTAGCATGTCACCCCTAATTTCCTCCTTTGCTGTCCCTGGAATGGCAGGAATATTAATTTGAGTACCCCACTGTGGTAAAAGATCCCTTCCCCATAAGCTTATGGGTATGTCAGCCTCGTAAGGTCTCCATTTCCCTGTTTGCCTTTCTGGTCCCACACAGGTAGGCCATCAGACACTTTAGACACCATTGTTCAGTAACGACATCAGCAGATCACATTTGTTCTTCAGCCAACAGCTGGCCTTTGGGAACATTTATCCCCCTTGCTAAATTACATGGTTCTATTTTTGTGGCTTCGTGCCTCCGCCAGGACAACCACTGTCATGGTTGCCCAGCTTTTAGTACAGCTGACACCAGTCCCTTCCAATCTTGTGGGATAACCCCATGCTTCGTAGCCCAGGTATTTAGCATTTCTTTAATGAATGGATTCCCTGTCCAGCATGACCTGGACTTGCTTCCCTGAGAGAGGGCTGCTGCAGCAGCCTTCATTTTCATCTGCCCAGCACCCGGCAGAGCCTTCTTGGCTCTAACTTCCCCGGTTAGATGACCCTGTCTCTGCCACCCCTGATTTGATTGATGGTAAAGCTGTAGCATTATGAGGAAAGTGAGGTCCCCAGTGAATAGGAAGGGTGCCTCGGTGGTCACTGTGGTACAGATAGGCTATAGGATAGATATGCGCATACAGAGAGAGATTTGTAGATACACGCTCTGGCTCCAGGGCGAGCTCCCAGAAGAGTTTCTTGTAATACACCTTCAGGGGCGCACACTTCTTATATGTCTGAGCCACGCTGGGGCTCTGATTAGATGCAGGTCTGAATTGGTTCGATAAAGTCCACATTTTTTCCCCCTTAATAACAGTTGTGATCGTGTCAGGAAATTAAAGTAAGAAAACAAGGAGAGGAGAGTTTCTCCCAGCCTCTGCAACATGTGCACCTCTTAGCCTGCTGAGGTAGGGGTGTGTGTGTGTGTGTGTGTGTGTGTGTGCGCGTGTGTTGTCCAGTCATCCATCTAGGAGACGGGGGAAGCAGCAGGTCTGAGACCCTTCACATGGACATACTGTTTGTGGGGGATATCATGGCTATTTTATTAAGTGTCACAAACACTTGCTCCCATGTTACTTGGGACATGGTAAGATTCGGCTCTCTTCTCAGACACCATTAGAGGTACGAAAAAGAGGTGGCTGGCGGCCCCAGCATATCGAGGCTGTTTTGCATTCTGTGACTGGGAATAAAAGCATGCTTGCACCACCATGTTACTCTTCATCCTCCCCAGGATTTGCTCCTCCCAGCCTCCACTCATAGATCTTTCCTACAGGTTTTACAGATGCCTGTGTGAAGGGAGGCTCCATGTCAGGGGAGAGAGGCTCCTCTGCACTTCTTCCCATCATGCAGAGAGTGGTTGGACACCGTGGGGCTCACAAACACAGGCTCTCCAGCAGTGCCTCTCACCCTTCCTAAATGCCGAGGCCCTTTAATACAGTTCCTCATGTTTTGGTGACCCCCCCCAACCATAAAGTTACTTGTGTTGCTACTTCATAACTGTCATTTTCCTACTCTTATGAATTGTAAATATCTGATGTGTAGGATATCTGATATATGACTCCTGTGAAAGAGTCATTGAACCCCCAGGTTGAGAACCACTACTCTCTAGAGCCGGGTATCCTGAGGTTCAAAGTCAGTCTGTGGGTGGTGGTAGTAAATGCCTCTAGTCCCAGAACTTGGGAGGCAGAGACAGGAGGATCTCTGAGTTCTAGGCTGGCATGGTCTACAGTTCAAGTTCCAGGATAGCCAGGGCTACACAGTGAAACCCTGTCTCAAAAAACCAAACCAACTAGCCAATCAATCAAAGTCAGTCTGGGTATAGTGGCATCCATCTTTAATCCCAGCACACTGGAGGCAGAGGAAGGTAGATCTTAGTGAGTTTGAAGCCAGCCTGGTCTGCGGACCTGGTTCCAGGACAGTAAGAGTTACATGGTCATCCTGGTCTCAGAAAACAGAAGTGCTCTCAGAGGGCATAGCGTGAGGCCTTGGGTTGAATCTCCAGCCCTGCCTAATCTGGACACACTGACGCTGTCATCCAAACTCTGGAGAAGACAGATGCAGGAATAGCTCAAGTTCAAGGTCATCCTCAGCTTCGTGGCTCACTTGAGGCTAGCCTCATCAACATCATAACATTCTGTCTCAAAAGAAAAACATTTTTAGGGCTGGGCAGTGGTGGCACACGCCTTTAGTCCCAGCATTTGGGAGGCAGAGGCAGGTGGATTTCTGAGTTCGAGGCCAGCCTGGTCTACAGAGTGAGTTCCACGACAGCCAGGGATATACAGAAACCCTGTCTTGAAAAACAAATAAACAAACAAAAAAGTTAAAAATTGGGGCAGCTGAGAGAGGTCAGTAAGTGGAAGCACTTTACTAATACACAGGCCTACCACACACACATACACACACACATGCACACACACACGCACACACACACAGAGTCACTCACCATATCCCGTACATCTGTAACTGTAAATCAGAATTTTTGAAATTAAATTTTTAAAAAACCTGGGGCAGCAGAATGATTTATTTAGACAAGCTTGAGAGCCTGAGTTTGAACACTACAACCTACACCAGGAGAGATCCAGCCCCCAGAAAGTCGTCCCCTGGCCTCCATTGGAGCACCTCTGCACACATGTGCCCACAACCCTCATACACGTGTACAGTGCACTCACACTGATAATAACAATGTCTTCGATGACCAGGCGTCACGTTACCCCTGCTGTTTGTACTGCTACACTGGGCCAGCTCCTGTGTGGCCTGTCTAGCTTTACTGGCCAAAGAGAGGCGGCTGAGCAGCATGTGTCAGGAAAGTGGAAGCTTAGAGAATTGCACTGCACAGAGTCTGAGCAATGGGAGGAGATGGGCTCACCCTCCCAGGAGTGAATACCCAGCTGCCGGGACGCTCCAGGGAGCCAGCCACCCCTGAGTGATGACCTCATCACCTTCCTCTGCTGTCATCTGTCTGGGGCCTTTATCTGGCAGTGTTCAGTGAGATTTGAACAACGGTACTTTTTATAGCAAGCAATAAATAGTTATTCTTTTGTTCTCTTTGATGAAAAGGACAAATCGATGTAAGGAAGAATGATGATGTGCTCGGAGCTGGGATGCTGCAGGATTGTGCGGGAGATGCTGAAATCCATTTCCTGCCCATTTGTTTACCCCCTGCCCCCAAGCATTATCCAGTGCTCTCTGTGGACTGGAGCATTTGGGATACTTTCCTAGGGCAGCTTATGTCCTCAGGGCAGGAGGCAGACAGAATGCTGACAGGCAGGTAGACTTAGGAAATGATGGCTCTCCAGAGGCGGGTGCTGACCAAGTGGGGGGGGTGTCGGTCCCCGCTTTAGAGGGGTTGGTGCCTGAGTGAAGATGTTAATCAAATGAGGCAGCAGGCCTGGCACATACACAACAGAGTAGAGCTCGGTAGAAAGCAGGAACTAAAGACCTCCGGCATCTCCAGCACTTTGGAAGCTGAGGCTAGAGGACCACACACAGTTTGAGGCCAGCCTGGTTTGCTAGCTAGCACGTTCCAGGCAGGCAGGACTACAGAGTGAGACCCTGCCTCCATGTGTGTGGGGAGGGGTGCTAGGTAGCCCAGTTGTGAAGCGTTTGCCTAGCGTGCACAAAGCTCTGAGTTTGATCCCTGCCTCCAGATAGACATGAGGTGTGGTGATGCATACCTGTAGCTCGCGCTTGGTAGGTGGAGGCCGGAGAGTCAGAAATTGAAGGTCATCCTCAGCTACCTGATGAATTTGAGGCTAGCCCTTGGCTGCAGGGGATCCCATCACCTCAAAAGAAAGGGAGAAGGGGAGGAGAAGAAAAGGGAAGGTATGAAAGAGTCAATCAGTCAATCAAACTGTGTGAGGGCCCCAAGGCAGCAGCCTGTTCAGTGTGAGATAATGCTGCTTGGCAGGGCGCAGTGGGTTAGATGTCTGACATTGCCCCCAACACTGTAATCCAGTAACTATTATCCAGATAGCCGGGTTCAGGAAACATGGGATTCCAGATGCCTGAATTCAGTGCTTGTCCTTCCCGAGCCTCCTGGGTACTGGTTGACTGATAATGGACCCTTGGGCGTTACTCATTGGACCTTGGGTTCAAGATGTCACCAAAGAGAGGACCCTGGGAGGTGCCACGTGACAACCTCTCCCATCACTCATTGGATACTGACTGAGTGATCATGTAAGTCCTGAAGGAAGCTGAACATAGAAACAAAGAAGAATCCCGTGACAGTCCTGCCTTAGCCTACTTAGCGTAAGAGCAGAGGACTTACAGTGTAGCTAGTGGGAGCGGTACGTGTGTGTGTGTGTGTGTGTGTGTGTGTGTGTGTGTGTGTGTGCGCGCGCGCGCGCGCGCGCGCACATACTCCCGTGCACGGAGGGCCTGTGCACTCGTGTGTATATCTGTAGGTGCGTATCTGTAGGTGTGTGGTTCCTCTGTGTGTATGTGCGTGTGTACATGTATGTGTGTGTGCATACACGTGTCTGTGTGTACAGAGGCCCTACAGAGGGGAACAAGGTTGTGAACCCTCACTGTGACAGACCTTAAGGTGAGCCGTATGCATCTCAGGGCAGGCCATTAACCCAAGTCCTACATCCCAGGAGCCCTATGAGAACACACGGAGCAGAGAGAGCTGGGCCGGCTGCAGAGATGGAGGGCCGGACTCTGGTTCTGGGGGAGTGCTGTAAAATAAACAGAAAGCTTTCTCTGGCTGCCCCTCATGTAGCTTGTCATGCTGCTGGTTAACGTCAAAGTAAGGAAAAATAAGGACTTAGGGTGAGTCACACCCTTCATCTTCTTGTCACACAAAACCCGTTTGAAACGCAATTTTACGGCAGTTAGCTCACAAGCAAAAGCCTGGAATTAGGCAACTCGTGCCTTATTACTGGCTTCCAGAGGTGCTGTGAGTGGGCCAGAAAGACCCTTTCCAGCCTGACTCAGGCAGGTAAAAAGGAAAGACAGAAGTGGGCCATTCCCTGCCCTGGACCACCCAGGATGCCAGGTGCCAGTCTGTATTAAGGTCGGGCCTCATGGCAGCAGTTCTGCTCTTAGCAGATGCTAGACTACCACGGTTCACACTGGCAAGGCATCTCCCTTAACAGAGAGCCCTCCCCGCTCCCCTTCCCCCACACCCAACTTTGAGTGTTAGATTCTGGAGTGGGTCCCCCACTCTTGAAGAATCAGGAGGGAGATCGATGCAAATTGCATGAGGTTTATTATTGCCAGTATACTGGGGTCGTCCTGCATTCAGAGCAAAGGTGACAACCAGGAACAAGAGCACACACTTTTTATACTTTTCAGAACATAGGTTTACAGCATGAGTTGGTTATCTCTCATTGGTGGAGCCTGTTGTCTTTTGTTCTTATTGACCTTTATGCCCCAGGTGAGGGGGAGATACCGATTGCCATTGCACGTAGGAGGGGTCGGGGGAGATCCACCCTCCCGGGGACATTTCCTGAAACCCGTCATTTCTTGGGGATGAGTGTTTGCTCTGTAAACCTTTCTGAAGCTCTGTCTTTAGGCTAAATGGACATTCCTTGCTCCTTGGTATTTTTACGAGGTGTCCCTATTTGCTCAATTCTTACATGAGCAGACAGACAACGCCATCCCTCCATTTCTAACTCTGGGCATCAAGATCTGTTTGGTACCCGACATCTGGGGGAGGGACGGCTCAGGGTTACTTCTGCCAACATTCAATCTCTAACACCAGATACACTATAGTAGTACTGCAGTCCAAGGTCCCTGGGCAAGGGTGGGATAAGGGACAGCTCCTGTGTCCCAGCCTAAGACAGCACAGGGCACACAAGCCTGACTAATGCTTCCTATTGGAGGCCGGGGGTGGGGGTGGGAGGCTGCTGCAGAAGTCTAGAGCACAAGCCAGGCAGATCACGGGGCCCAAAGAAGAGGGAAGAGGTGCTGCAGACAGCCCAGAGATGGAGGCAGACCAACTTGTGAACTCATCTATCACAACTCGGAGCTGGTAATAAATCAGAGCTGTGTAAGGATGAAAGCCTTGAAGATGACACATGGGAGCCAGCCATGCTGGGACACCCCTGGAATTCCAGAGCCTGGGAGGCCGAGGCAGGAAGATCTCCAATTTAAGACCAGCTGAAGCTGTGATGAAGCCGAGTCCCCAAAACAGATAGAATGTAGCGCATCGGCATTCTACCCCAAAGGAACAGGACCCTGTGCAACTCTTGTCGGTCATGCATCCACAAACTTGGCTCTGGGTAGAAGAACGGAGGGGCATGGTGTGGCATTTCAGGGTCTCCATTTCCCTTGGGCCAGACCAGAGTTGGAATAGTCGCATCATAGAAAAATAGCCTACTAGTTTTTAGTCTGCTATTTCGTAGGTCATGTGTGGATGGCCTTGTGGTCTTGCTCCCTACGAGTGGCCTGTCCCCACTCCAGGAACAGAGGCCCTATTCCCTCTCTCCTTCTCCTGGTGCTTTCTCTGTGTGAATTGACTGAACTCTCCACATCCCCACGAGGCAGGCACCTATGGGCCTCTCTGTCAGATAAGGAAACTGGGACCTAAATGGACCTAATGCCTAAGTCAGCTGGAGTAGCCAGGCTAGGGTTTGCACTTGACCAGGGTGTCATGATTTCCCACCATAGCCTTACAGGGTGCTCCCCACCCTGTTCCTCCTAGGTTGGTTTTTATTTTGTTTGTTTGTTTGTTGCCTCTGCCTCTATGTGGGCCCCCGTGAGAGCCTCTTTCTTCCTTCTGTACTGCATTTTTTTTTTATTTAACCATATTTCCAACAGTAATACTAGCCACATAGTTACACCTGCTGTATACTTTCATTGGTTTTCCTGGAATAAAAAA
>NW_022196909.1:26652712-26655340 GCF_008632895.1 Mastomys coucha
AAAAAAAACAGAGACACGTATAACATGGACCGAGCTAATAAATGAGTCATCGCAAAATAGAAACCTCTTGGGTTAGTCAAGTTGTAGAACATCTGAAGCGGTTTGCAAAGCATCTATCTCCTCCAATTCATTAGCATCCCCGCCTCCCTGTGTGAAGCTGCTTCCTATTGTCTGTGGTCATTATTTCCTTGTTTTCTGTTACTGTCACGGTCTAGGGATCTTGATGGGGTTTGTTTTTCTTTGAGTTAAAGAAGTAAAAGGCAGGAAAAAAAAAATCTCAAGTGTGGTGTGGCGCAGCAGGGGAGTTCTTGAAAACAGCCAACAGTGGGAGCTTTCTTCTTTTCTTTCTTTTCAGTTGATGTTGTTGTTGTTGTTGTTGTTGTTGGGTCTCCCTAGGCAGTTCTGGCTGACCTGGAACTCACTCTGTAGACCAGGCTGTCCTTGAACTCACAGAGATCTACTTGCCTAAGACTCTTGAGTGTTCAGATTAAAGGTGTGTGCCATGATGCCTGGCCCAGGAGACTTTTCTGTGAAGTTTTTCAGCTTCAGCTTCTTCTCTGGGTCCATCTCTCTCAGCCCCTGCCCTGGTCCATGTCTCTCAGCCTCAAGCCTGGTCCATCTCTCTCAGCCGCTGGCCCACTCCATCTCTCTCAGCTTCTGCCCTGGTCCATGTCTCTCCCAGCCTCTAGCCTGGTCCATCTCTCTCAGCCTCTGGCCTGCTCCATCTCTCTCAGCCTCTGGCCTGCTCCATCTCTCTCAGCCTCTGGCCTGCTCCATCTCTCTCAGCCTCTGGCCTGGTTCATCTCTCAGTGTTGTCTGAGCCTCCTCATGAGGGTCCCTCGCACAGGCCACTGATCAGCTTTGCAGTGACCCCTTCAGGGGAAGAACCTGTTCACATCTGGTTGGTAGTAGCTGTGTGGGGAAGAAGGACCCATGACAGAACCAGGCTTTCCCCCAGCCATCCTCGTGACACTTGGGCATATCCTAACACATTCGCAAGGCCCATCTGAGGGAGCCATCACACTTTTATATTTGGGCCCCAGCTTCTGTCAGGAAATCCTCCTACATAGCCAAAGCGGGGTACCTCTGCTGGAATAATGGCAGAAGAGGCCCTGGGCAGTGGTGGGTGCAAACAGACCTGGAGCCATCCTTTTTTGGAGCCTTCCTGTGAGGCTGGGTCTTTCTCAGTGTCCTCCTGGCTGCCGAACCAGGAACAGGCCTGGTGGCCTCTGGTGGCCTCCCTTCCCTCCTAACTGTTCCTTCTTCAATCCTGTTGCAGAGCTACGCCTGGAGGGCAACTACCTCTATCGCCTCCCCAACGAGGTCAGCAGCCTGCAGCACCTCAGGGCCATCGACCTGTCCCGGAACCAGTTTCAAGACTTCCCAGAGCAGCTGACCACCTTGCCTGCACTGGAGACTATCAATCTGGAGGAGAACGAGATAGTGGGTGAGTGAGTGTGTGTGTGTTGACTACCGCCGCCCGAGGCTCTGAAGAGTGTAGACCACTGGAGTTTTTTTTTTTGTGTGTGTGGGGGTGGGGGGGCACAAGGGAGACTCAGGGAGATACCTGAGTAGGGTAGATAACCACTGAACAGCCCTGCCCCCTGACAGGTGCTAACCTTCCATCAGCAGCCTGGGCTCGAATCCTCTGTCTTTATAGTAAGTAGCTTCCCGGTGCTGAGCAGGGGCAATAAGCTAGGCGTGCTCAGAACAGTCACTCAGGGCCCCCACCAGGAGGAAGCAGTCCCCCAGGCTGGGCTCTGCCTGGGCTTGGAGTTTCCCCCTCCTCAACTCTGTCACACTAGATCCTCACAGAACCAAGCATCCTCTTCAGCTCGGAGCCTGATGTCCCCAGAGAGGTCAGATGCTCGCCGGTCTCTGAATCCTCATCTCCTTGGCTCTTCGCTTTCAGCCTCTCATGCTGCCTCTTGTAAAGTCAGCCGAATCAACCTGCAATCCCCTCCAGTTCTGCTCTTATTTTTCCCTTAGTGTTTTCATGGCCCTTTTATGCCACTTGATTAAAGGCAATGGGCTTTTGAGTGGTTTGGGCTACAGCTGGGGAATACCTTGTGCTCACTGCTTGCCTGGTGTGCTAGTGAGTGCCTGAATACCCAGGATGCTGTGCGCAAGACTCCTGACCTGGATGGGATAGGGAGGAGGTGAGATCACCTTTTCAAACCTTTTCAGTTTTAGGTCTATTGTTTGGTTAGTTACTGTTAATTTTTAAATTACATTTATTTATTTATTTATTTATTTATTTAGTGTGTGTGTGTGTGTGTGTGTGTGTGTGTGTGCACGTGCGTGCATGTGTGTGTTTGGGCAAAGCATATGTGGAAGTCGCAGGACAGCTTGTGGGAATCAGTTGTCTCCAGTCCTTTCCTTCCACATGCATATTGGAGATTGAACCCAGGTCATCAGGCTTGGCAACAAGTGCCTTTACTGGCTGAACAATCTCACTGGCTGCTTGATCTGTTCTGTGAGCAATGAATAAAATGAGCTTCAGAGCATGCATTATAAAGGGCATGACGATGCATGGGGAGACTGCAGAAGATAAATCCATGATAAGAACTTTAGCCCTGAGTCTATAGTGAGGGCCCACTCCCCCAGCCCCCATCTCCCCATCCCCCC
>NW_022196909.1:26655518-26663136 GCF_008632895.1 Mastomys coucha
CCTCATTCCCATCCCCCCCATCACCATCCCAGTCCCCATCCCACCCCCACCTCAGTGAAGCCTTTGGCCATGGGCTCTCCTAAGGCCTGGGGTCCTGGAGCAACCTGGCCTGAGTTGGCTCACTAGGTCACTTGGTGCTCTCTAGGGTCTCTAAGCAGAAAGAGTGTCCCTAGGGTACCCTCTCTCTGCAAGGTCTCCCTTCTGCACCACCGCAGGCACCTAAGCTGTGCTCAGCTCTCTGCCTCCTTGGCTGCTCTGCCCTTTATTCCCTTGCTCACCCTGACACCTCTGCTTGTTCCCCCAGCCGGTCCAAGTGAGCTAGCCATCGGGCAAGGGCTCCTGTGGTCAGTGGCAAATCCCCAGCTAAGCAGATGGGTCAGGACAAGTAAGCGCCGGGCAGCTATATGGTCAGTGGCCGCCTGGTTCTCTGATCATCTCTGGCCACCCCAGCAAAAACGTCTCTCTTCCAGACTAAGTTGCAGACTGTGCTGGGTGCAACCCATAAAGTGACTCGCTAAGGCAGCCCTGGGAGTCTAGATTCTTCCATGCTTTCTCTCCCTCAGGGTTGGCAGTGCCCCCTCCACAGAGCAGCCCCACAGCAAGGACAAGGCACTTTGGCTCACTGTCACATATATATATATACACAGCTCTGTCTTTCCACAGGACGACAGTAACAATGTCATCTGTGCTTACTGCTTAGCAAGGCCATGATGTATTTCCTCAAAGTCGAAGCTCTTAAGAGGTCGGTCCTTTGTGGCCAGGTCCCTACTGCAGACATGGCCAGGTTAGAGACAGCTCCACGTCAAGGCTGTTTCCCAGTCAGTTTAAGCCCTGGTCAGAGGCCTGTGCTGGGGGATATAGAGATGCCAGGGGGGAGGGGGGAGCTGTTTCTTTCTAACAACTGCTCTGGAGAGGCCCAGTTAACCTCAGGTAGCTGTCAGACTGCAGGAGAGTTGACAGTTCTCATCTAAAGAGGGACCAGACAGAGGCAGCCGCCATCCCACCCTGCTGAGTCACCCCAGTTCCCCAGTTCTGTGCCTTCCTGGCCCATTCTTGTTACCCAGTAGCTTTTCTGCTTCCAAATCTGTGGGAAGGTCATACTACGGCTGTCAAAGCTCTTCTGGAGCCAGGCAAGCCCCAGGGCAGGCCAGAGCGGGGCTGTTGGCAAGTGAATGGAAGGGTTAGGAATCCTGCAGGGGAAAAAAAGAGCTTTGTGTGGTTTTGCCAGCTCCAGTGCCTTTCTCATAGGACCTCATGTGTGATGGTTTGTCTATGCTCAGCCCAGAGAGTGGCACTATTAGAAGGTGTGGCCCTGTTGGAGTAGGTGTGTCACTGTGGGCATGGGCTTTAAGACCCTCATCCTAGCTGCCTGGAAGTCAGTATTCCAATAGCAGCCTTCAGATGAAGATGTCGAACTCTCAGCTCCTCCTGCACCATGCCTGCCTGGATGCTGCCATGTTCCCACCTTGATGATAATCGACTGAACCTCTGAACCTGTAAGCCAATCCCAATGAAATGTTGTCCTTATAAGAGTTGCCTTGGTCATGGTGTCTGTTCACAGCAGTAAAACCCTAAGTAAGACAGCATGGGAGCAATTGTATTCAGAGTCTGGGATGTCTTCAAAGTAACTTACTTCCCTCTTAGAACTTTATAAGGGAGTTAGAAGAAATAAAGCCAAATTTTTATGAGAAGTGTCTTTTTTAAACAAAACCTTTCACCTGCCGGACAGTGGTGGCCTATGCCTTTAATTCTAGTGCTGCGGAAACAGGTGGATTTCTGTGAGTTTGAGGCCAGCCTGGTCTACAAAGTGAATTCTAGTACAGCCAGGACTGTTACACACAGAAACCCTGTCTTGAAAAACATAGAACAGAACCAAACAAAACAAAAAACTTTTGCCATGGTATTTTTATTACATTTATTTACTTTATTATTACAGGCATGAGGAGGTCAGGGAACAACTTGCAGAAGTTGGTTCTCTCATGCCTGGCACAGTGCCACACACCTTTAATCCCAGCACTTGGGAGGCAGAGGCAGGCAGATTTCTGAGTTTGAGGCCAGCCTGGTCTACAGAGTGAGTTCCAGAACACCCAGCAGCTACACAGAGAAACCCTGTCTCGAAAAACCAAAAAAAAAAAAAAAAAAAAAAAAAAAAAAAAAAAAAAAAAAAAAAAATCATCCCCAAGATAGATGATACTTTATTTAAGTTGCCAAATATAAATGGACTGGACATTATGAATGTAACTCCTATCCAGTAATTCTCATAATTGTTTTATTTCTGTTCCCATTGTATGCTGCTTCTTATTGTAAGAGAAAGAGGCTTTTTATTTAGACAAAAAAGGGGGAGGAATTGTTGAAGTTTGGTCTGTTGCTATGTATTAAAATGCCAAATTGTATACCCCGAAGTCTAGTTGCTTCAGGATGAGTGCATTCTCATATATGTCAGTTTTTGTTGTACAAACCTTGCTCCTTAATTTAAAAAATATTGGTTGAGGCTACACAGAGAAACCCTGTCTCGGAAAAAACAAAAAAACAAAAAAATAAATAAATATTGGTTGAATAAAGATGCCTACAGCCTGTAGCTGGGCAGAAAAGAGGTAGAAAAGAGGTGGGTGGGGCTTCGGTTCCTGGGCTTGGGGTCTGAGGCAGAGACCACCGCGAAAGAGGAGGAAGAAGGTGCCATGGGGTGGGTTGATCATGATAGCATGACCATGAGGGCTGGCATGTGGGTAGGAGCGGCCCAAGAGGAACACAGCTAGTGATAGTTCGGGGTCACTGACACGGAAGTAGACACACAGCAGAGAGGGTTGCTATCCGCCTGGCTCCAGCACTTTAAGGCTGCTGCTGCACGCATGATGTATGTATGTATATATGTATGTATGTATGTATGTATGTATGTACACATGTACGCATGTGTGTATGTATGTATTTGTTCAATGCCAGGTGTGGTAGCACATACCTTTAACCCTAGCACTCAGGAGGCAGGGGGAAGTAGATCTCTATGAGTTCAAGGCTAGCTGGACTACAAAGTGAGATCCAGGACAGGCAAGGCTGTTACAAAGAGAAAACCCTACCTCAAAAAACCAAAACCAGTGTCCGGCGGTGGTGGCGCACGCCTTTAATCCCAGCACTTGGGAGGCAGAGGCAGGAGGATTTCTGAGTTCTAGGCCAGCCTGGTCTACAGAGTGAGTTCCAGGACAGCCAGGGCTACCCAGAGAAACCCTGTCTCGAAAAAACAAACAAACAAACAAAACCAAAACCAACCAAACGAACAAAGAGTATTTGTTCAAACAACAATCATCTAAAAGTTTCTGGAGGTCTAAGGTAGTTCCTATCTTTTCCAAACCAGAGAGTGGTAGAGTCATCTCTCAAAATCCATAGGGGATGGGGGCCAGGACACACGGATTACCAAACTGCCTGACGACCAAGTCCCTCGCACAAAGTGGAAAGCCTGAGTACAGCTTACACAGGGCCTCCAATGTACTCAGAGTAACACCTAGTGAGAAAAAAATGCCCAGTGGGTAGGTGGCTGTTACATCACAGGGTTAAGGGAATGACGCCAAGAGAAGTCTGCATGTGCTTGGTACCGACGGGGGAGTTTTTCTAACTCGTTTTGGCCTGGGGCTGGTTGAAGTGTTGAGTGAAGTGTGTACAGGTAGGGAGAACTGACTCGAAGTGGAAGCTTGCAAGTTTGGTTTTTTTTTTTTTTTGGTTTTGGTTTTGGTTTTGGTTTCTGGTTTTTCAAGACAGGGTTTCTCTGTGTAGCCCTGGCTGTCCTGGAACTCACTCTGTAGACCAGGCTGGCCCGGAACTCAGAAATCCACCCGCCTCTGCCTCCCAAGTGCTGGGCTTAAAGGCGTGCGCCACCACTGCCTGGCTGGCTTGTAAGTATTAATGAACAAAACATCTTACGTACAAAGATACAGTCTCTGGAGAGGCAGAGGCTTCACATCCTGACCTCTCGGCTTGCTGGTGCCTGTAGACACACACCAGCTAACTTCTTGAAAGCACATAAGCCCCTAGAGGAGGGCAGGTATGCTGGGGCCTAGGCATAGAGAGGTCTCTCCGATGGCCAATGCCTATGCATGTACTTTTAGGGAAGGGACCCCCAGAATACTCCAGAGAGGGCTTCCGAGGGGGTGAAGTGTCTCAGACTGACTGTGAGTAGTGACGTGCGTTCATGACAGGGTGCCAGTCCCATGAAGGTCACCCTCTTCCCACCTCAGGAAGGTCTGCACGTGGGTTGGGGTTCAGAGGGAGCACAGCTGTGGATCCGAGGGAGCACAGCAGCAGTATATTCTCACTTGCCAGCACTCGCTGCTGCCTGGCAGTGCAGGGCTGGAACATGTGGGGGTGAGGAGAAAAATCACATCTTTCAACGACTTCATTTTGCTAACCAGGAGACTCCCGGTTAAGCAAGAATTCGGCTTTCCACGGCCCTCAATTCTGCTGTTGCTTTGTACCCACACCATTCCAGAGAGCAAAGGATCATGGGAAACCCCTTCTTGTTAAAGTCTTGATAAAAAGCCAGGCATGGTAGCATGCCTGTAATTGCGGCACTTGGAAGGTAGATCTAGGATCAGGAGTTCAAGGTCAGCCTCAGCTACATGGTGAATTCCGGGCCAGCCTGAAGGACAGAATTTCACAAACAAGGGTTGTGGCTATAGCTTCGAGGCAGAATTCTTGCCTGATGTGTGGGACCTGGAGTCAGGATTCAGTACCTTTACTTGCTCTGTGGGCTGTTTTATATGTCAACCTAACACAAGCTAGAGTTACCTGAGAGGAGGGAACCTCAACTGAGAAAATGCCTAAGTAAGATTGGGCTGTAGGCAAGCCTATTGAGCAGTTTCTTAATTAGTGATCAATGAAGGAGGCCTGCCCATTGTGGGTGGTGCCATCCCTGGGCTATAGTCCTGGATTCTATAAGAAAGCAGACTGAGCAAGCCATGGAGAGCAAGCCAGTGAGCCACCCCCCTCCGTGGCCTCTGCATCAGCTCCTGCCTGCAGGATCCTGCCCTGTTTGAGTTCCTGTCTTGACTTCTTTCAATGACCAGTGACATGGAAGTGTAGGCCAAATGATTGTTTTTCTCTCCAAGTTGCTTTCGTCCTCGCAGTGTTTCATCACAGCAGTAGTGGCCCTGACTAGGACATCTGCAGAGTCACTCACCATTCCCACCCTCGCATCACCCTCTGTTTGAAGCAAGGTCTCTCAGTACTCTGAGAGCAGGCTGGACTGGCTGTCCCTCCCTCCCCAGCACTGGAAGTCCAAGGCCGTGGACAGGTTGCCCTAGAGAGAAGGGCTCGGTGGTCAAAAGCACTATGTTCTCCCAGAGGACCTAGTTTGATTCTTAGAACCCACATGACAGCTCACGAACCCTTAAGTCCAGTTCCAAGGAAATCGCTTTCTTCTGGCCTCCACAGACAAATACATGCAAGTGTGGCACAGACATGTGTGTGGACCGAATACCCAGACACATGACATAAAAGTATTAAACAGCAACGATAATAAAAACAGGCACATCTCACCATGCCCAACTCTAGGACTGAACTCAGGTCTTCATGCTAGAAAGGTGTGTTAGGGTTTTCTTGCTGTGAGGAGACACCATGACCATGGCAACTCTTATAAAGGATAGCATTTACTTGGGGCTGGCTTACAGTCTCTCGGAGGTTTAGTCCGTTATCATCCTGGTGGGAGCGTGGCAGTGTATAGACAGACATGGTGCTGGAGAAGGAGCTGAGAGTTCTACATCTTGATCCATAGGTAACAGAAGGGGATTGTGTGCCACACCGGGTGTAGCTTGAGCCTAGGAGACCTCAAAGCCCACCTCCTCGGTACCACATTTCCTCCAACCAGTGCCACTTCCTGTACTCAAGCATATTCAAACACATGCCTCTATGGGAAACCATTCCTATTCAAACCACTAGGCTTATAGCCATAACATAAGGCAAAAGCTGTATCCAGTCCAACTTCAAAAATCCGCATATCCTATGACAAGTCTCCAACTTGGTTAAAACTCCAAAGTTCTAAGTCCCTGCTGAGATTCACGCCGTCACTCAACTGTAATTCCCTATAAAATAAAAACAAAAACAAAAACAGACCGCATCTTTCCAACATACGCATTACCATTCCAAAATGGAGGCAAAGGAACTTTGTATGGAAATAATTGGACCAGAGCAAGACCGAAAACCAGCTGGACCAGCTCCAAACTCTGCATCTCTCTCCAGCCCCTTTCAGCCTTGGTGACTGAGACAGGCTTCCTTTCATTGGGCTGGTTCTACTTCTTCTTAGCATCTTTCCTCAGCAGGTAGCCCGCACCTCTGGCAACTCTAACATCTTGGGGTCCCCAAGGCAACCGCCTCTTCACAGCTTCATGCAACGGCCTCTCTGAACCTCCATGCAGGGACACCCACCCCTGCCCCGCCTCTGGCCTCTGTGACTTTCCTGAGCTATGGGGGAGAGTCCATAAACCCTTCTTCTATGCTTGACTCTAAAGCCAGGGCCATGTGGCCAAAGCTGCCAGGTCCTGCTGCTTGCTGAGACTAGAACACGGCCCCTTTGTTCAATTACGTCTTCACCAGCTTTCTATTTTCTATAGTTTTCCTTTTCAATGCCTAAGCTTGGCTGTCCTGGAAGTTGCTCTGTAGACGGACTGTGAGCTCTGAGAACGGCATGTCTCTGTCTCCTGAGTACTTGAATTAAATTCGTGTACCACCAGGCCTGTACCTAAGCTTTTCTTCATAAGCATGGCCACGATGCCTCAAGATCTGGATTAAAGGCTTGTGTTGATCTGGATCAAAAGCATGTATCATCCTTCCTTAAGACATGGATTAAATGCATGTTGTCTTCCTGCCTCAAGATTCAGATCGCAAGTTTGCTCTTCATTACTTTATTGTACTTCATTCCAGATACAGTCAAATTGACAACAGAGAGAATAGCCATCTGTCATGGTTTGAATATACTTGGGCAAGGGAGCGGCACTATTTGGAGGTGTGGCCCTGTTGGAGTAGGTGTGTCATTGTAGGTGTGGGCTTTAAGACCGTATCTTAACTGCCTGGAAGTGAGTCTTCTACTAGCTGCCTTCAGATGAAGATGTAGAACTCTCAGCTCCTCCTGCACCATGCCTGGCTGGATGCTGCCATGCTCCCACCGTGATGATCCTGGACTGAACCTCTGAACCTGTAAGCCAGCCGCAATTAAATGTTGTCCTTATAAGAGTTGCCTTGGTCATGGTGTCTGTTCACAGCAGTAAAACCCTAAGACTCTATCAAAATCTGTCCCTTGTCAACTTGACACACAGTCATATCTCCTATGTCCAAATGAAAACAATAATCAGGTCATAATAACACCTAACATGAAATAACTCTCCCTTGTACACAGCAAACACATAGTACATTTAGAACAGGTGGCAATGTCCCTTGGAAACATCCTTTTGACAAGACAGGAGCTTAGCTGGATAGGATCTTGCCCCGAGGTCACCACTCTCTTAATTCTATTTAATATCGTTAATCTGTTTATCTCCTTGAACAGATTTAGCTCTATTCTACTCCCTGGTTCTGGTTCCCCTTTAGTCCGTGAACCATATAGGTTTGTATTCTCTCTCTCTCTCTCTCTCTCTCTCTC
>NW_022196909.1:26663523-26670511 GCF_008632895.1 Mastomys coucha
TTTTTTTTTTTTTTTGTACAGCTTGCTCTATTTGCAAAACTCTGTCTTTGTAAGAGTGACTCACAGGTTGTTTCAGGATTTCCTTTTTCAATTAATCTAAATCTCTTCACTTTAGCTTCAGGCAGACTTTCCAGACAAGGGCAAAAAGCAGCCACATCCTTCGTCAGCAGATGATCACAAGAACAGTCTCTAAGCAACATACTAAACATTAGGAAACCACTTGAGCCAGGCCCTCACAGTTCAAATCACCCTTGGCACCACTGCCTTCTATGTTCCTACTAAGATAGCTCATTAAACCCCACTTAAATTGTTCAACTGATTTTCTTCTAATCCATAGTCCCAAAGTCCATATTCCTCCAAACAAAAGCATGTGAAGGCCTATCACAGCAATACCCTACTCTTGGTACCAACTCCTGTCTTAATTAGACTATCATTGCTATGAAGAGACACCATGACCAAGGCAACTCTTCTTACAGGAAAACATTTAATGGGGACTCGCTTAGAGTTTCAGAGGTTTAGTCCTTTATCATCATGGTGGGAAGCATGGCATTGTGCGGGCAGACTTAATGCTAGAGGAACTGGGATTTCTCTTGATCTGAGGGCTTCAAGGAGGAGACTGGAATTCCACAGTGGGCAGAGCCTGAAGGCAGGAAACCTCAAAGCTCACCCCACAGTGTTGCCCTTCCTCCAACAAGGCCACACCCACTCCAGCAAGGCCACACCCATTCCAACAAGGCCATACCTCCTGATGGTGCCACTCACTGTGAGCCAAGCATTCAAACATATGAGTCTGTGGGAGCCATTCCTATTCAAACCACCATAAACCTCTAGGATTCAATCCCTGATACTGGAGAAAGGAAAGTACAGGTATGAAAGTGGAGAACAAGAGACCACAGGGCAACTGGTTTGTCCCAATCCCTTGTAGAAGGCCTTGTTTGGGCAGTGGGTGGCTACCCAAGTCAGAAACCCATTCTGATACTGCAGTGGCGTCAATTGCCAAGCCTAACTTGGGTTCAAGAAAATGTAGGCTTCCTTTCCAGATTTTTTTCAGTGTGTGGGCGTCACCATTTCCTGCAGTGACTAAAAGAATACATTAAAGTAATTCATTGTATCTAACTGATGGGCAGGAAGTTGACGGTTCAGAATTGCCTGTAATGTAAGTACAGAGTCAAACAGGGGCTTGCAGAATGTAACCATGTTCTCTTAGTTACTTTTTCTATTGCTGTGAAGAAACACTATGACCAAGCTCGCAGTTCCTAAGGGTTAGAGTTCATGATCATCATGGCAGGGAGCAGAGCTGTAGGCAGACAGACATGGTGCTGGACCAGTAGCTGAGAACTTAACATCCTGGTCCACAAGCCCGAGGCAGAGAGGAAGAACTAAATGGAATGTGGTGGGCTTCTGAAACCCCAAAGGGACAAACCCCCTCCCGAAAGGTTCCATCAACTGAGGGTCAGGTGGTCAATCTGTGAGCCCTACTAGAGTCATTATCATTCAGATCACCACACGTGGGCAGGAGAGTTGTCCAAGGTCACACAATGGCTTTGTTCTAGCGTGTAAAGATCAGAGCCGAGCCAGGGCAGTACAGAATGGCATCAGCTGTAGATACCCAACAGTCTGTTAGCATGAGGGTCCCTTCTCCATCCCTCACCCCCTTTCCTTACCACATATACAGAAGGGATTGAAAGCCAGGGAGACGGCTCAGGCAAGCATGAGGACCTGAGTTCAATCCTCAGAAATCACAGAAAAAAGAAAACTGGGCGTGGGTAGGTGAGATGGCTCATGAGTAAAAGGCACTTGATGATAGATAGGCCTGACACCCCGAGTTGATCACCAGATTGTTTCCATCAGCAATGTGAAAGGAGAGAGAACCAACTTCCACAAATTGTCCTCTGACTGACCACACACACACACACAGACATAGACACACACAGAGTTGGGCATGTGCTTATAATTTCAGCATCAGCGAGATAGAGACAGGCAGATCCCTGGCACTAGCCAGCCTGGCATACTTGGTAAGCTCCAGGCCAGTAAGAAATCCTGTTTCAAAAACCAAGGTGGACAGCGGCTATGGAATGACCCAAAAGATTATCCAGTGGCCTCCATATGTACACATGTGTACCTGCATACATGTGAACCCAAACACACATACAACTGAAAAAGGTGGGATTGGAGACCAACCTCCTAGCACTTGAGGGGAGGGGAATGGTGCCTGTTCTCAGTCACTGCAAGTATTTGGCCAGTCAGGGACCGTTGGTCTGACGCATCTAAAAGTACAAAACCAAACTGTTCCCCCCTCTTAACCCCGCATCTCCAAATTGTCTCAAGGGGAAGATGGAGTGATCCTGGCCTTGGAGTTTGGAATTTTCCCCTGATTTTCCAGGCTCAGCCCTGCCTGGTGGCTACGCAGGAACATCCCAGGACCCCAGAAGGACAGCGTGCCCTCTCAGATGGTGTTAGACTGCATGTACACTTCACTGTCGTGACAACTTCGGAATTTTTGGTTCTTTAAAAACCACAGAAGTAGAATAAGAATATATCCTTGTTTTTATTCCCAGGCGTGGGATAGATACGGGGGCTGCTTCAGACTGTCCACAGCCGCTGACTGTGATTTGCCTCGCGCTCCAGCAGGGGTGTGATTTCTGCGATGGTGTGGCTTTTGGAAGTCTGGGGACTTTTCAGAGGGTGTGTAAATGCTAGAGCCTTGAGAGGCATGGTGGGCTGTTGCTTGTTAGTCGGTCGCTGCCGTCTGTTGGTTGTTGTTGGCTGTCATTTGTTAAGTAGCCGTCGTGTGCAAAGAAGAAACAAGACGTTAGTTATCCTGGCAGTGAAGATCATACTTGCCCCAAGGAACTCGATGCCCCTAACCAGCAGGAAGTAGTCTCATATAATGTCTCCCCCTTTCCTTTCTATCTTTTTTTTTTCTCTCCTATCTAGTGTTAGGGGGGTTGGAAGGGGGGTGGAGAAGGGTGGAAGAAAGAAGAACCCACAAAGAAGGAAATGCTGGCTACACCTCACTCATTTGCCTGGTACCTGCAGAGCTATGTATGTATTTTTTCAGTGGTTAGTATAGGTGTCTATTTTGCCAGCAAGCCATCCCTGGACAGACAGTACAAGAAAGCACCTCCTGGCCCAGGCTGTAATATCAACAAATGGGATTCAACCACAGTAATGCAAAGGCATGCTGGTCCTGAAGCCCCAGTGGAGGGAAGATGGTGTTTGCAGCCCTGACCCTGCACGGGTGCAATCGTAAGAGCCTAGCAAGGCCGTGTCTAGGCAAAATACCTTTCATACACTTAGTCTTTGCCCAAACAGCATTCCCTGCGCGGGCCACTGTGTGGTGATAAATAAGACCCTCCATTTTTGCAGGAAGCTGTGGGCCGTTTGATGGCGGCACACAGGCATATTACAAGAAGTTCTTTGACACAGGTTTAAAATGTAACTGAAGGCTTGCAGGGGCTAGGAGTGTGGTATCTCAGTTGGTAGAGTCCTTGCCCGGCATGTGCAGACCCTGGGTTCGATCCTTAGCACCCTGCTGTCTAGGTATTGTGACATCTACCTGTAGCCCCGGCACTTGGGAAATGGCGGCCGAAGGGTCAGGACATCAAGATTATCCTTGGTTATGTAGTGAATGCCTTAGGCTCTGCTTTCACACTGGTCTCCCAACACCTCCCACTCTTGGCTTCAGCTAGAGTGCTGGAGGGACCCCTGTGCAGCGGTCCAGGTCTGTAAGCCCAGCCTTGCCAGGGTGCCTACCCAGGGCAGAAGCAGCTTGTTGGAGTCACAGACATAGGGATCTAACCGGGGTCCATTAGCTCTGCGCCAGGAACTGAGCTGAGACACAAAGGAAAACAAATCTCATGTGGGGCTCCTGGCATCATGGCTCCCTAAGTAGTTGGTATTTACGCACTGTCCAAATGTTTCCTGGGGGCTTTTCAAGAATGCTCTCATTTAATCCCTCTGTAACCTTTCAGAAAAAAAGCGATGCTCATACCATCTGGACAGAGCAAGGGTTCTGACCCAAGCTTCCCTCGGGTCACTTCTGCCAGCACTTTGTACAGGAAGAGGGGATTTTTTTTTTTTTTTTTAAAAACGGAGAGCTCCTGTAGTCCAGGCGCAGAACCGTGGCTGAAAGGGAAGTCCACTGAATTGGAGAGAATATGTAAGGTAGACTCTGGACGCACATCATGTGTGGGACCCGGTTGGCAGGGCAGCATCCCAGGATGGATGCACCCATGAGCACCTCCATCACCTTCTAATGAATCCTCTTAGAGAGAGGAGATGGTGCCCACACCAGCTGTACATTCGAGTCATCCATTTTAAACACGTCAAGTCAGGATCGCATTCTACACTCGTTAAACCAGACTCTCTTGTGGTGGAATCATGATTTGGGATGTTTTTTTAATACTCGCCAGATGAGGTTCAGGGGGTGTGGCTCAGAGGACAAAGCATATGCTGAGCAAGTGCGAGGACCTGAATCCTAAGCCTGAGAACCCACATATAGCCAGATGCAGTTGTGTGGCACATCTGTAATCCCAGCACATCTACAAAGGGATGGGAGGTGGAGACTGGAGAATCAAAGAAACTTGTTCACAAGCACCCACCCCCATCCCCCACCCACACATCACCCACCCCCACCCCCCGCCCACACATCATACACAGTAGAAAATAAACAGTGCTCTAGGTGATTCTAGTGTGCAGGCAAGATGGGAGCTGAGCTAGGCTAGACTTCTATCAAATAAGCACACTTCTGCCTCAGGAATAAGGTCTCTTCTACTTGGACACACATGCAAACCCAGACAAAACCCCGTTTCAGTCCCCGGAAAAGCTAGAACTAACCCCCGCCGCAAACCTCTGGAGAAGTGTGTGATTCAGGACAAAGAACACTAAGCCTGGTCATGGGAGGTGTCGTTCTGCAGGGGGATAGCTGAGTGGAGCTCTGTGACATGTATCTTGCTCATCTGAACCATCTCCTGGACCCTAGGTACAGGGCTGTGCTGCCCCCCGCCCCATGCCCCAAACTCACTGCCTTAGTTACTTTCCTCTCTTGTACCCTGTCACCCTACCATTCTAGGCACTGAGCTTCTGACAGCCCATTACCCAGTTCCAGCCCTCCGTGTGGTTAGAGCCCAGGAGCTCCGTGGGAGGGAGGGGGAGGCAGACACTTGAGAGACAGAGAACTCGTTTTGCTCTCTGAGTAGCCGAGCTGCAGCCCTGGTAGGTTGGGGCTGACCAGAGGAGGGAGAGCAGGCCAGGGCAGGAGTGGCGATGGAGCTGCTAGCGGGGAGGGGGGGGGGGCTTTGAATTTATCATTCCTCTGTCTCCAGAGGCAGACTGTTATTTCCAAAGAGAACTGTTGCAGTCAGGCATCATTGCGTGTCAGATCCGGGTACAGAGACTTTAAGGGAAGTCTGTGTGACTAGTGAGCGGCCTCCTTTCTGCCCACTCAGCCACCTTCCATGTCAGCCCGTGGGAGGAAGGTGTCATGGAAGCCAGGGCTTTTCTTTGTTTCCGTCTCTTGTGGCTCACACTTCTGACAGGTTGCATGTGTATGAAGGCAGGAGATTGTTCTAGGTTTCTTCTGGATCCTTAAGAAACTGCAGGCAGCCAGGCAGTGGTGGCTGACTTTTTTTTTTTTTTCCCAAGATAGAGTTTATCTGTGTAGCCCTGGCTGTCCTGGAACTCACTCTGAAGACCAGGCTGGCCTTGAACTCAGAAATCCGCCTGCCTCTGCCTCCCAAGTGCTGGGATTAAAGGCGTGCTGTGCACCGCCGCTACCGCCACCACCCGGCTGTGGCTCACATTTTTTAATCCCAACACTAGGGAGGCAGAGGCAGGTGGATCTCTGAGTTCAGGGCCAGCCTGGTCTATAATAAAATGAGTTCCAGGATGGCCAGGGCTATACAGAGAAACCCGGTCTTGAAAAAAAGAGAGAGGGGGAGGAAGGGAGGGAAGGAGGGAGAGAGAGAAAGAGAAGAAAAGAAGAGAAAAGAAAATGCAGACTTCCTCCCCCCCCCCCAGCCCCATCCTCTCCAAAGGGTTGCCTACCACATGCCCCTCAGTAACTCCTTCCTCCCTGGAAAACATTTCATGGTCCTCTTGATGTGCCGGAGGCTGCACCCAACAGACAGTGAGGCACTAGGCCATCTCAGAGAGGTTAAAAATCAGGCACTGTAGCATGTGGTATATTCTATAATCCCAGCCGCTGAGAAATAGAAGTGTTAGGGAGTTTAAGGTCATCGTCAGCTACCTAGTAAGCCTGAGGCAGTCAGGAGCTATCTGAGACCCTAAGTCCACACAGGGGTTGGGGAAGCAGCCGAGTCAGGAAAGTGCCTTCCTTGCAAGCATGAGAAGCCAGGCATGGTTGTCCTCGTTTGCTTTCCGTTGTGATAAAACACCATGACCAAATGCAATCTGGGGAGAAAAGGGTTTGTTTTAGCTTACAGGTTATATTCCTGTATTCCTGAAGGTAAGCCAAGGTGGGATTTAAGGGAGGAGCCTGAAGCCCAGACTCTCCTGCCTAAGGAATGGTGCTTCCCACAGTGGGCTGGGCCTTCTTTCACCAATTGTCAATCAAGACGTCACTCTACAGACGTGCCCACAGGCCACGGAAGCGAGTCTTCAAGTGAGGCTCCTTCTTCCTAGGTCTGTCAAGTTGACTGCCTGTGTTAGCCTACAGAGGGTGTTGCAAACCTATAATTTGAGCTCTAAGGAAGCAGAGGCAGGCAAGCACCCTGAGGCTCACTGGACAGCCTGGCTAGCTAAATGGGTGACCTTCAGGTGTAGTGAGAAAGAGACATAGAACAAGACATCTGATGTTGACCTCTGGCCTCTACATGCACATGTATGCACACACCACATATATGAAGATGTATACACCACAGGCCTGGTGGTACATATCTCCCTGGGAGAAGGCAGAAGTAAGACAATCTTGTTTTGTTTTCTTGTTTATTTTTTTTTCAAATTCAAATAAGCTTTTTATTTTACC
>NW_022196909.1:26670521-26685733 GCF_008632895.1 Mastomys coucha
CTGGAACTCAGAAATCCACCTGCCTCTGCCCCCAAGTGCTGGGCTTAAAGGCGGGCGCCACCACAGCCCGGCTTTTCACACCTTTTTTTTTTAATATCTGCTTTTTTATTAAGATATTTTCTTTATTTACACTTCAAATGTTATCCCATTTCCTGGTCCCCCCCCAAAAAACCCCCTATCCCATAGCCCCATCCCCTTCACCCCACTCACCAACCCACCCACTCCCACTTCCTTATCCTGGCATTCCCCTACACTGGGGCATCAAACCTTCTCAGGACCAAGGGCCTCTCCTCCCACTAATGACCAACTAGGCCATCCTCTGGTACATATGCTGCTGGAGCCATGGGTCCCTCCATGTGTACTCTTTGGTTGGTGGTTCAGTCCCTGGGAGCTCTTGGTACTGGTTGGTTCATATTGTTGTTCCCCCTATGGGACTGCAAGCTCCTTTAGCTCCTTGGGTCCTTTCTCTAGCTCCTTCATTGGGGATCTTGTGCTCAGTCCGATGGTTGGCTGAGAGCATCCACCTCTGTATTTGTCAGGCGCTGGCAGAGCCTCATAGGAGACAGCTATATCAGGCCCCTGTCAGCAAGCACTTGTTGGCATCCGGGATAGTGTCTGGGTTGATGACCTTGTTTTTAAGGCTGGCTTGGGAAGCCTGTACTGGCCAGATTCACTCTGCAGCCTTGTATGACGCTGATTGGAAGACTGGGGTCTGGGTCTCAGGCCCCATCTCTTCAGACTCCCCATCATACACAGTCTCCCCCAAAGGCTGGAACCCAGCATGAGGGATTGTCTGAACCCAGCTTTGTCCTTCTTCTCCATGAAGGTAAGGGGGGAAGTTCTGTTTCTGTGCTTCCTGCCTTTCTGTTGGTGTCGGGGAGATGGGAGAGGCCTGGTCGCTCGTCCATCTGGCTTCCAGCCAGCCATAGCACAGTCTGAGGAACTGAGTGTGTCCCAGATGCGGTCCTGGTGGAGGCATCGTACCCTCCGCCCACTGCCCGCTCCCCCAACATCCCGACTGGGTCACCTGATTTTATGTGCTTGTCTGTGGCATTTTGAGTGGGATGCGAAGCTGGGCTCCCCATGGCATCCTTCATCTTATTTGGTTTAGTTTCTAGGCACCAAGAATCGCTATGAGGCTTAGATAGGAAGCCAGGCCCTGCCTCCGGCCAGCTTGGATTCCCAAGAATCTAAAGTCATTCCAGATACACTAACCTCTGCTAATTAACTCCATGCTGGGAACTCACCACCCCGCTACACTTACCCACACCACCCAGTCTCCTCTCCTTCCTCCTCTTCTTCCTCCTCCCCCTCTTCGTCTTCTTCCCCCTCCTTTCAGCATCCTTTTGGGCCATGGGGTCACACGGAGGAAGAACATTACTCAGAACATTGCTTTGCCTCTCAGCTGGTCCCTCTGGATTCCCACATCTCTGTCAACAGTGCTAATGACCAGCCAAAGGAGGTCAAGCTGGCTTCAGGGCAGTGATGTCTGTAAATTCTGCCCACTTGGGTACTGCCGTGATTGATTACCCAAGCTTCCCATCAATAGGCAGAGCCCAGGAAGGAGCATCCAGGAGGGCAGGGCATTTATCCTGATCGCAGTCTTTCTCAGCAAGGTTTGGCAAGCCTTCGGCTACAGCCCCCACCTAGGACACAAGGCTGTGCAACCCCCTCCATACACTAGTAGACCAAGAGAAAGTTAAGTGAATCTCTCAGGTTTTTGTTCAATATGTATCTCAGACTGGCCTCAAATGCCTAGTCCTCCTGCCTCAGACATTCTCTTTTGTGACAGATGTAGCCTTGAGTGGCCTCGCCAAGGATGACCTTAAATGTCTGATCCCCCTGCCTTTACCTCCTAAATGCTAAAGTTACAGATGTATACCACTACCCCTGAGTTAGTTATGCAGTGCTGGAGATATCCTGAGGGATCTCCTGTATGCCAGGCAGTCTGTCAGCTGAACCACATCCTAACCCCCACCAAGCACTGGGGTTATTTAGCATGATTCAGGTGGCCCACCACACCTGAATTCTTAAAGCATTTTGCTTTGGCTTCCTGGGAAGATTCTAGAACCTCATCTCATACGTCCTACAGCTGAAAAACACAGAAGCTGCTCCACAATGCAAAAAGTAAAAGGAGACTCTAGAGAGATGGCTCAGAGGATAAGGGCCCTGGCTGCTGTTGCAGAGGACCCAGGTTTGATGCCCACCACCAATAGGATGGCTACCAACCATCTGATTCTAGAGTATCTGATACTGTTCTCTGGTCTCGGCAGGTACCAGGTACATACACAGTGCACAAATATACATGTGTATAAAATATCTACACATCATAATAATAATAATAATAATAATAATAATAATAATAATAATTTAATAAAAAGAAGCAGAATACGGTGGTATGTGCCTGCGATCCCAGCACTTGGAAGGCAACAGCGAGGTGATTAGGAATCAGGTCAGCCCTGGCTACATAATGAGTTTGGGGTCACTCTAAGATACCTGAGACCTTGTGGTAAAATGAAAGCACCTGCAGCCTTTCCAGAAGACGTGGGTTTTGGTCCCAGCACCTATATACTGTTCGTAATTGCCAGCTCTCCCAGCTCCAGGGCATCTGATTCCATCTTTTCGCTTCCACAAGGATGTGCGCGTGCGTGCGTGCGTGCTTTAAAAACCTTTAAAACAGCAACAAAAAATGTTATAAATGAGTTTAGAGGGGGCACCAAGGAACATGGCAGGAGCTAGAATCAGAGGAGCAGCAGGATGCGGGGAGATCCCCAGCTCTGAGAGGAAGCACTGGCCAGAGGGTGACAAGGCCTTTTCCATCATTAGTGATAGAGTGGCATGCTCTGGTCCAGGGAACTGCATTTGACACGGACACACTTGGCGTCCTCATCCTAAGGCACAGACCACTTCATCTCCTCTCCATCCTCTGTCCGCCTTGGCCTCTCGCTCAGATGCAGGGAGTATAAATGATCTTTCTTAAGCTTCATCCCGGAGCTCCCAGCTGGCATCTCGGGCTTGTCATCTGTAGTGACACTGCTTCGGGTTTGTCAGTTGTACCAGTGTTGACAGGGGTCCATGGCTCCACAGCTCCTGCCTCTCAGCTGCTTGTCACTCTAGCTGGAGAGCGAGCGCTCAGGCTTGCAGGTAGGTGTCGAAGAAGCTGGGACCAATGTATCCAAGCATTGTGACATTCAACGGTGACAAGGCCTGAGCAGTCTGCCCAGCATGATTAACTTCAAGAATAGAGAAAGGCGGTGGTGACGCACGCCTTTAATTCCAGCACTTGGGAGACAGAGGCAGGCAGATTTCTGAGTTCGAGTCCAGCCAGGGCTACACAGAGAAACCCTGTCAAGAATAGAGAAAGCCGATTAGTATCTCCATTTGGCCCTGACCCCTCAGGTGGGTGTTAGGATCAGGGTCTGTCCTTCCTGTTTGACACTCTGGCTTGATGACCTTAGTCACCAAGAATCTGAGGCTCAGTTTCTTTATCTGCGAAGTGGGTCTGTGGTGGTTTGAATGAAAATGGCCGGGAGTGGTAGCGCATGCCTTTAATCCCAGCACTTGAGAGGCAGCAGAGACAAGTGGATTTCTGAGTTCGAGGCCAGCCGGGTCTACAGAGTGAGTTCCAGGACAGCCAGGGCTGTTCTCAAAAAAACAAAACAAAAAAACAAACAAAAAAAATTTTAAAAAAAGAAAGAAAAGAAAAGGGCCCCCGGTAGCCATGTGGGAGGAAGTGTGTTGCTAGGGGCAGACGTTGAGGTCCTAGATGGCTCAAGCTAGTCCCAGTGTGTCTTCATGTTCCTGTGGATCAAGATGTAAAACTCTTAGCTCCTTCTCCAGCACAACACCTGCCTGGACACTCCCATGCTTCCCAGCGTGATAATGGACTGAACCTCTGAGACCATAAGCCAGCCCCAATGAAATGTTTCCCTTTATTAGAGTTGCCTTGGTCATGGTGCCTCTTTACAGCCATAGAACCCCAACTGAGACAGAACTGTTGTGAGGAACCTTTTAGAACAGGGCCTCAGCCATCAGTCTCTAGAAGTGTCTTTCTGCTAGGCCTTCTTAGATAAACTGCCAAGCTCCTGTGTGACAGGTACTTAAAAGCAGCTTTTGCTAAAAGGATTGACTTCTCACTTGGACTTACAGGTCACTCAAAGCAAGACAAAAGCCTGACATCTCTGCCTTTATCTGTGTCTGTCTCCGTGACTTTTACTCCTGCCTGGCAGGCTTCTTAATCACTTAGGAACTCGAGTGATTAACACTACACAGGCGCGCGCGCGCGCGCGCGCACACACACACACACACACACACACACACACACACGCACGCGCGCACGCACGCGCGCACGCTCTTTGAGGCTGATGACACAGAGATGAGTCACTGTCCTTCCTACCATCCCAGGAGCAGCAAAGGCAGGGAGTACAGACGACTCCTCTCCCCCCCAGATGTAGACATCCTCAGCTGGGAGCCTGTCATCTTACCAGAACTGTATGGGTCCCTGTCAGTGATGGCTGCAGGTGACAGTTGAATAATTCATTCGTGAGACCCCTTTGAAGGACCAGAATAAGATAAGCTTCACCAGGATTCCTTAATTATAGGCATGCCTCTTGCTGCCCCTACCCTAATTCTTTCCTCATTCAAACCTAAATTTCCCGTTCGTACCCATTAATAAGGAAGGTGGCCTCAAATCTGTAACAGAATTCTCTAAATTGAGACCCGTCTATACGACCACACTCTGAAACCTTTTGCTGTTACTAGTTTTTAGTTAACTGTTGGTTTTGTTTTACTTTAAGTTGTCAGGCCCAGAGCTAGACCAGGCCCGTTTATACTGTATGGAGAGACCTGATGACATTTGAAAGAGTCAAAGCTGTTGTTTCCCTTCCCGTGGTCTGAGAATCAACTTTACCTCCTTTTGTTATTTTACATGTACTGGGTGTTTTGTTTGCATGTACGTGTGTTCCACATTGGTGCTGGGTGACCACCAAGGTCAGAAGAGAGTGTGTGATCCCCTGGGACTGGAGTTATAGATGGTTGTGGGCTGCTGTGCAGATGCTGGGGATCCGGCACAGGTCCCCTAATGAGCAGCCAATGCTCTTTACCGCTGAGCCATCCTCAGCTCCAAGATTGATTGATTTGGTTTGGTTTTTTTCAGACAGGGTTTCTCTGTATAGCCCTGGCTGTCCTAGAACTCACTCTATAGACCAGGCTGGCCTTGAACTCAGAAATCTGCCTGTCTCTGCCTCCCAAGTGCTGGGATTAAAGGCGTGCGCCACCACCCGGCTGGCTGTAGCTGATCTTTTTTGGCCTCAGTTCTGTTCTTTTTCCATTATTTCTGTGGAGCAGAGTAGGGCCTTTTCTGTCTGGGGTGTGCTTTCTAGGCCAGACTCAGGGGAGACCCATTGCCTGTCCAGTGTCCCACTCAAAGTGTCCTCTACACCTGGCCCATCATTTTGTGGTTTTGGTTTGGTCTTCTCTGATACAATGTTACAGTGTTTCTGTGCAGCCCCGACTGTCCTAGAAATAGCTCTCTAGTCCAGTCTGGCCTCGAACTCAGAGATTGCTAGTTCAGTCTAGCCTGGAACTCAGAGATCGCCTTCCTCTGCCTCCCCAGTGCTGGGATTAAAGGTGTGGAACACCACACTCCACTGCAGAGCTGGTCCATCTTTCATCTTGCAGACAGTTAGTTACTCTTGGCTGTGCATCTGAAGGCCAGCCCTTTGGGAATGTGTCGGTACAGCTTGGAGGCTTCTCATCAAGCCTCTGAACTCTCTCCATGTTATAATCGGTCATTACCGATCTTGCTGATACTTACACGTCTCTGCAAGTGGATGGCTGCAGAAGGCCTTCCATTCCTTTTCCCCCCCGGGCTCAGCATCCCCTCTCCAGATCATTGGATCTTCCTGACGCTCTTAAAGACCTCTCCACTCTCCCTTCACCTCATCTCTTAAATCTCAGACGGGACGCCCAACCTAGCCTGGTTGGGACTGCCAGAGCATGGGAATTCACCCTAACCCTCCAGTTACAGCTTCCTTCTTCTTCATGGAAGCTGGTATCAGTGAAATGACTTGACCTCATTAAGCCAAACACAGCAGGGTCTCCTGATTCCTGGTGATGGGGCCTAGAGGGTTGGGTTGCTTGGTTACGTCCTCTCAACCACTGTCTAGAAGGGAATAAGCCTGCGTCTTCTTGCTGTTAGCCCCATAGTCTACAAGGGGCAGCAAGGAGCTTGCCAGTCTACAAGTGTTCAGCTGGAAGTACAAGGAAGTGGGTGGGCACTAGCAGTGTCAAGTCATTTTGCTTTCCATCCCTTCTGAGGGAGGGAAATGTTTGACCTGCATTCTGGCCTCTCCTCCTCTGTTGGAGATCGCCCTGTCCTTCCATCTGCAGTAGTTCCTACTAACCAGGCAGGTGGTGATCCAACCTGTGTCTTGTAGGCCGTCCTTCTTGCTGGGTTCCACCGTGCAAGCTGCACACCAGAGCCCTGAATGGGGCCCTGACCTAAGAGTATACAGCCCTCCCTCAGGGAGCTGAGCGGCCCATCCACCCTGACGTCTGAGTGGATGAAGGTCCCTTTTCTAACCCCCTTCCACCTGAAGGCTTGGCCGCCTGTGTTGCTGCTCTCCTCTGAGAACCCCCCACCCAGCTGAGGAAGGTGGCACAAGCCGGGTTGTAAAGCTGCTTGGGAAATGGCAGAAAGGACACAGGGCCAGTAGCCAGCCAGCCCACCATCATACACCCCCTGCTTTATTACTTAGCTGAGGGTCCCTTCACGAGTCTTTTAACCTCTCTGGACTTTGTCCTACATGGAGGATCATGCTAATCATGGTACTGGGGAGCGGGGGAAGCCTGGGGAGATAGCTGGGCAGCTGAGATCTGCTATTCACTAGCAGAAAACTGGAGTCTGGGTTTGAAGCTGTCAATATTGAGTGATTTACAATCCCTATAACTCCAGCTTTGGGGAACCTCAGGCCTTCTTTTAGTCTTCCCCAGGCACACATACGTGAACACACAAACTCTCCCCGGGCATGTACACATGTGCACGTGCATGTGTGCATATACACATGAATAAAAATTAATCTTTTAAAAAAAAAAACTAATGGTACTGAGCCTGTTCTGTTTTTGAAAATGTTAAGCTAAAATTGTTAATAATTAAAAAGAAGAAGAATGTTTTTAAGCCAGGCATGGTGACGCACGCCTTTAATCCCACCACTCAGGAGGCAGAGGTAGGCTGATCTCTCTGAGTTTGAGGCCAGCCTGGTCTACAAAGTGAGTTCCAGGACAGCCAGGGCTATACAGAGAAACCCTGTCTCAAAAACTAACAAACAAACAAACAAACAAAAATTCCTGTAGATCATAAATCAGCAGGCCCTCAATACATTCTACCTAAAAGCCAGTAGCACCACTGTTAGATGCTTTCCGTAGCATACTCCAAGCCCTGACTTCAGTCCCCTAGCAGCACATAATGTGGCGGAGCAGATCTGCATTGCCAACTGTTGGGAGGTACAGACAAAAGGATCCAAAATTCCATCCTCCTTGGCTACATAGCACATTCAAGGCCAGCCTTCAATACGTGAGTCCCCGAGTAAAAATAAAAGCAAGTAATAACAGCCAAAAATTCTATCAGCAACAAAACTCAGCCCAGCTCAGCGGTCCCAGAAGCCTGGGTCATTTGCAAGGTCCCATTTGGTTAGGCCTATGCTGGCCTTAACTGCTTTGGGGAAAAGAGACCCCTGGGAAGTCCCATAGTCGTGGAGCCGTCCACCTATCAGGCATAGCACCTTTAGGTTGCCTTCTCCCACCCCATGCCTACAGTCGCACACCCCTTGTAGAAGATACTTTAGAGCAGGTAGCCCCATTCTTGGCCCCTGCTCTGCTCAGTCACCAAATGTCCCTGAGCTGGGCTTTCCTGGCTTCAGGCTCCCCATCTGTGGAGTGGGCAGAGAGGCAGGTCCCTGAGCTTCCCTGGCTTCCTCGACTCCAGAACCCGGACAGGGAAAGACTGGCCAGAGATAGTGGCCTCTCTTTGTTTTCATCCTAGCAACGGAGCCTAGAGGGGAGGGCAGCATCTGTGCTATAGGAGCCTTCAGGGTCCGCTGCCTCCTGGCCATAGAGCCCTGAGCGCTATTCACCATCTTCAGATGACTCACGCTGTGTCAGGAGGGAGAACTAGTGACCTTGCTGAAGGTCTGGGAACTGGGCGGGGAGGTGAGCTGACCAGAGAGCTAGGGTCCGCGAATCATCAAAGGCAGACAAACACAAATCCTTTGATGGAGCCATTGACTGTGCTCCTCCTGGCAGGCAGCCAGAGGCATTCTCACGCTAGCCTTTAAGGGCAAATGATGCAGCCTGTATGTCCATCAGCTGGCAGAGGACAGGCCACGGTACATTTGGCTGCAGTTCAAGCAGGTGATTAGATATGTTCAAAGCCTCGTAAATGGATCCCACAAGGTGCCATAATACATCCCAAAATGTTGAGCGCTTGCCAACCCACAGAGTGAGGGCCAGGAGTTTGGAAGTGTAAGACAGAACACTTGCTAGTAAAGCTCAGAGGCCAGCACTACAAAATACAAAAACAGAAACAAAAAAAAAAAAGCCATCAGCCAGTTTGAAGGGGCTCCCGCAGGCCAGATCTGGAACAAACTGAGCAACAAATTAATTTAAACACGGCCGCCATAAATCAGTAGAAGCATAGGAATCCCTGTTAAGAAACAGATGGGTGGCCAGGAAGGACAGCCTGTATTGTACAGTGCCATGCTGAGCAACTCGGGGCATTGGAAAGCCGTCACTATGCAGTTATCACGAGGTTGGGTATAACAAGGAGTCTGTGGGCCTCAAGGCCGTGGCAACGGGTGGGAACCGTTGATGAGGACACTCTGCTTGCCCGTTCTTAAATTTTGTCCCTACAGAGTTCTAATTATTTGCAAAGGTGGGGAGGCGGGCGACTCCAAACAGCAGTTAATTATATGGTGGAGGAATCTAGCGCGCCATACTGACAAGAGTGGCCACAACAACCTTCAAGGCGACTATGCAACTGTGCAGCTGTGCACCTGCACTGGCTTGCCGCTGAGCATCTGTGTCCCCCATAAAACCATGGGGAGAAGGAAAGTAAGGCTCAGAACAAGGCTAGAAATTACTGTGGAGGAAAGCCGGGCTGTCTATGGGCTTGCTGATACATTGTATTCATTCACTTGCTTGTTTGTCTCTTTAGTGGTTTCTCTTTTCTTTTCTTTTCTTTTCTTTTTTTTTTTTTTTTTTTTTTTTTTTTTTTTTTTTTTTTTTTTGAGACAGGGTCTATCTGTGCAGCCCTGGCTGTCTTGGAACTAGGCTGGCCTTGAACACACAAAGATCTGCCTGCCTCTGCTTCCTGAGTGCTGGGATTCAAGGCGTGCATCACCACAGCCTGGCATTATTTTTTTGTGCTTATTTATTGTAGGAGGGAGTATACACCACAGTGTGCTTGTACAGGTCAGAACTTGTGAATATCAGCTCTCTTCATCCCCCACGCGGGCTCCGGAAACTTAACTCAGGTTCTCAGGTTGCAAGCCCTTTACTAGATGAACTATATCCTTGGCCACCTCATTTCAGACTGTACTGGAACTAATCAGGTCATTACAACCTATATTTTTTGACAAAGTGTGTTTTGAAGGAGGCCCTATTGTCCTTGGATGAATTGAATGGGTGATAATTTGAAACCTGATTTCTTTATTTCTTTATTTATTTTTTTCGAGACAGGGTTTCTCTGTGTAGCCTTGACTGTCCTGGAACTCACTCTGTAGACCAGGCTGGCCTCGAACTCAGAAATCTGCCTGCCTCTGCCTCCCAAGTGCTGGGATTAAAGGCGTGCACCACCACCGCCCGGCGAAACCTGATTTCTACATTGTATACATGGATATTTGGGACCCTAAGCTATGTATGACAGGAGAGAGTCTGACTCCTGAGGAGCCCAGCTTGTGCAGGACCCTCCTACAGGCATGTGACACAGGTGACATGATGTAGGGAGTCCTGATGATGTCACATTTTGAGGCAGTATAACCATGAAGGGCTGTGGTCTTGTCCAGGCCCTCATGATCTACAAGTGGTGAGTGGATAAAACATATTCCTGCTTTAGGGGCTCCTCAAGGGCACAAGTAGCCCAGGCTAGCCTCAGACTCCTTGTGTAACTGAAGATGGTCATGAATTTTCTGATTCCCCCATGGTTACCTCCCAAGTGCTGAGACCGCAGATGCGTGTCCCCACACCTGGCTTATCCATTTCTAGGACTGAGCTCACAGCTTCAAGCAAGCTAGGCACATACTCTGTCAGCGGTGTTACATCACCAGCCTCTGTGTTACATCACCAGCCTCTAAACCAGCTTTTTTCTTAATCACCGTATTGCAGTGTATCACACGCCACACATTTCCTTCATGGAAAGTGTACATACAGTTCGGTGGATTTCAGCATGGTATTATTACTAATTTAAAACCTTGCGCCACGGGGCCAGCAAAATGGCTCTGTGGGTAAAGGCATTTACTGCCAAGCCTAATGACCTGATGACAGTCTCAGAGAGCCACATAAGGAAAGGAGAGACCAGTTTGGGATGGTTTTCATTTACACATGCTCAGTCACACTCACACATACATGTATACTCACACGCATATGTACCCACACATGTATACTCACATGCATATGTACCCACACATATATGCTCGCATACATATATACTCACATGCATATATACCCACACATCTATACTCACATGCATATGTACCCACACACATATGCTCACATGCATATATACTCACACACATATGTACCTACACATATATACTCACACACCTATATACTCACACATGTATACTCACATGCATATGTACCCACACATATATGCTCGCATACATATATACTCACATGCATATATACCCACACATGTATACTCACATGCATATATACTCACATGCATATATACCCACACATGTATACTCACATGCATATGTACCTACACACATATGCTCACATACATATATGCTCACATACATATATGCTCACATACATATATACTCACATGCATATGTACCCATACATACGTATATACTCACATATACATATATACTCTCATGCATATATACCCACATACATATATGCTCCCCTACATATATACTCACAGGCATATATATTCTCACACACTTGTATCTTACATGCATATATACTCAAATAAGTGTCCAAAACGGTGGCAGCTGTAAATGACATGAGATTTACCATTGTGACCATTTTCAGTGCTCCTTTGGTGGCACTGACTGCTCCTGTGACCGTATGCGGCCACCACCACCGTGCACTTCCAAGATGGATGCCTCACCCTGGCTTCTCATAGCTCTGGGAGTCTGTGCTCTGCTTGTTGTTCCTGACTGTTCTAGATGCCAAGTGGCACTCTGTGCCCACCCCATTTCAGCAGCACCGTATTTGCAGGGGGGCTGACTCCTGTTAACGCATGTGTCTGAATGTCCTGACAGCGGACTGCGAGTCCACCTCATTCACATGCTCCTCTATGTCTTAGTAGATTCTAGGCTGCTGTGGCCAGCTCTCCTGTTTTCTTCATGCAGCAGGATCTAAGAACCTGTCTCTAATTCATTTGAGCCTACCTGAAGAGCAAAATTGTGGCTTATACAGTGATTCTATCTTCCAGACACCTGATCCAATCCCCCCATAACTGCTTGGGGATTTTGAAACAAGGTCTTGTGTAGCCCAGGTTACCCTCAGGCTCATTCACTATGTAGTAGAGAGTAACCTTGAACTCCTACTAATCTAACCACTACCCAAGCACTAGGATTGCAAGCATGTGCATCCGTGCCCAACCTGGGTCCTCCTCTATAAATCTGCTTTTCTGCATGTGGCTTTGGTGTCCTGGTAAAGCCCTGAAGGCCCCTCCCTCAGGGATAGGACCCCTGAGCTGAGTCCATTCACAATGGTCCATGAACATCAAAGGCCCTGCCTGGTCTCCCTGTATGCTCCAGGTCTTCCCATTCTGTCTTCCTTCCCACCCTGCTGGTCCCTATCTCTCTAACCTGTTCCCTTTCTTCCCAGCAGATGTTCCGGTGGAGAAGCTGGCCGCCATGCCTGCTCTGCGCGTCATCAACCTGCGTCTCAACCCCCTGAGCGCCGAGGTGCGTGTGATCGCCCCGCCGCTCATCAAGTTTGATATGCTCATGTCTCCAGAGGATACACAGGCCCCTCCGCCTTAGGACACACTCTTTGTGCTCACCCAGCAAGGGACAAAGGATACTGGCCTGCCATCCTGAGAGGAGGGAGGCCCATGGGAAGCCAAGCTTGGGGAGCAGGGTGGGTGGGCCAGGCAGCATACAGAGGGAGGGGCACAGCTAAGCCAGGGTGGGTAGCTTAGCACTGTAGTGAGCCCTGGTGCTCCAGAGGGAGGAGGGAGGTGAGGCTAGAGTCTAGGCTCAAGGGCGCTCACCGCTGCTGTGCTGACTTGGGTAGGTGTCTTGCTCTCACTGAGCTTGGGTTACTTGGGAGGAGGAAGAATCACAGCAAGATTTCGCTGAGTAGAACCCCTCAGAGGTTCTGTCTCCACACCGTCGGACACCCTCCAAGCTTGCAGATGAGCCTTGCTGGGCATTCAACGGACCTTATGATTCGAAGCCTTGTTTCTAGTGTGAGAGCCAGTCACCATCCTGAGAGGAAACCACCTCCGCCTATTTATTGCCTTCTGTAGACTGAACACAGTGACGCCCGTCATGGTGCCATGTCCTGGCCTTCAGGGTCCCTGGGCTGGTCAGAGCCTGAGCCAGGAGTTGGAATGCCGAGACATTGGTTGGACATCTGGCCAGAGTACAGAGGGGCTGCTCCAGACGGCTCATTCTTCCTTGTCCCAAGCAAGGCATTGTGTGGAGGACTTTCTACACGCTCTGTTCTATCCCTCCCTGAGAATGGCCTGGTGCCGTGGTCAGGCATATTATCTGCAGGGCCACCGGAGAGGCGGCCCAAAGAAGACAAAGCCATCTGCATGTGATGACTGTGACCCAAGGTCCTGAGGTGACCTCCTTCACCATGGCCTTCCTCTTGTGACCTCCCTTTGACGACAACCTGGTTGCCTTGTCCTGGTCCAGTACCACCAACCTCAAGACTATCACCATAATGACCTGCCATCTTGATGACCTTTGCCTGTGGTTTGGGGACGGTGGGTAGGGGGAGTACCGGCTGTCTCAGTGTGCCCAGAACTGTGGCATTTCCCAGGAGGTAGCTGGGCCCTTGCCCCCTAATAAGGCCTGTGCTTGGGAATATCCCTGACTCCCTCAATCTCCATGTGTCTACCTCCTCACCTGAGCAGCAGTACTATTAGCTGTCCCCGGGTCCTGGCTGGTCTACACCTTTGTGTAGGTCTGTGGAAGCCCCAGGACACAGGCAGGGCTAGGCCACTTTGTCTCCAACATTTTGCCGTTTAGAACTCAGAACTATTGTTGAGAGCAAAAACCCACCACAGAGTTTGTCCAGGTCCCTGTCTCTTCACAGTGTTCCTGGCTCTTGGTAAGCTTGCCATGGGGCATTGCTGGTATCATGGCTGTGCATCCTAATAGAAACCTTGCCCATTCCGCTCTCATCCCAAGGCCAGTCGGCCAGATGAGGAGGTAGACATGGGGCCCAAGCAGGGACTGGGTGCAGTCCAAACTGGACTGGTTCCTCCCTCCCACCCTGTGTCCCTGAGTTGGAGGTTTCACCTTGTCGAGGAAGAGGGATGTAAGAGCCTAGCAACTCTAAGTGTTGATAGGCTAATACCAGCTTGCTGGAAGCCTCCAGGGGTGTACACCTGTGATCCAGCACATGGTGGGGGTGGCGGGGGGGTAAGACTGTAGGATTGTGGGAGTGAGGCCAGCCTATGCTATGTAATGAGAGCCTATCTCAGCACAACAAAAGCAAACACAGTAAAAGAAGAAAAGAAGAATGTCAGGCATGGTGATGCCCACTTATCATCTCAGCCCTCGGAAAGTAGGAGCAGAAAGGTCAGGAGTTCTAGGCCAACCTCGGCCTAGAGTAAAGTACCCTGGGGCTATGTGAGACCCTAGAGTAAAGAACTCTGGAGATATGTGAGACCCCATTTCAGTAAAGGGGAAACTAAAATGCAGGGTCTCAGACCTCACGCTGGCCTTCTAAGCTAGAGTCAGTTCTTGTCCCAGCAAGAACGGAAGCTGATCCTTCCAGGAATTTCCTATTTTGAGCATCAGCAAAGGGTCTGAGCAACCTGGGCGTGTGTGCAGAGTGAAGGCTGTCCCTTCTCCTCTGCTTCTATGAACTTGAGTATGTGCTCAGGGGTCCCTCCGGCTCCCAATTCAGCACCGGGAGACTCCTGCATCTCAGATCGGTTCCCCATTTTTGTGTCTCTACGATGGTGGAATTAGTGATCGCCAGGTGATGGTTAGGCATGCCCTGTCCTCCTACCCCACTTCTGGTTATCCCTGCATGCCAGGAAGTTGTTCTCTACGCTGCCTAGACATTACGATCTGGCCTGTCTGGGCAAGTGTGGGCAGTCAGAACCCTCCAGATCCAGGCTCCCAGTGTGAAGAAGCCCCGCACTTCAGTCTGCAATTAAAGATGCTGTGCTAATCTCATCTGCTGGTACTTGGTGTATGGTTCGTTTCTTTTTCTTTTCTTTTTTTCCCTTCTGAGTGCATATGTGTGGTACTTGGTTTATTCTCCCAATACAGGCTCCCAGGAATTAGGGCTGGGTGTCACCTCCCCACCTTTAAAGGGAACTCCCTCTCTTTCGGGAAGCTTGAGTTACAGAGAGCTCGGTTCTATGACAGCCACTATCTATGGTCATTAGATCGGTTGGCTGGCCTGTCTGCCTGCCTGTGTCCCTTAAGAGCAAGCTGTGGCCTAGGGGTATTCCCTCAGAGGAGGAGTTGGTGAGGAAGTTCATCAGACCCACAATGCGAGATGCCAGCCGCATTTCCAGCCATCTGTATACAAGTCGATAGGCTAGAGAATGTTAACAGAGAGGCTCCATCAATGTGGTCACAAGGAAGCCATGATCCATGCTGGGTGAGGCTTTCCAGTGAGGCCTTTTTTTTGAAGGTAGGGGAGGTCATCCACACCCCTATAAGCAACTCCTCACCCTCTGTAAAGAAACCCAATACACGTTGGTTCCCCAGATTTAACCTTAGTGGAACCAGACCTTAGTTTGATACTGTTAGGGAGGTAGACCTGGTTTATATCTGCCCCTG
>NW_022196909.1:26685743-26695848 GCF_008632895.1 Mastomys coucha
GGAATTCTCAAAAGCACAAGGTAAAGAAATCTGCTTTGGAGAAGGTACACAGAATGGACAGCCTACAGTGATGCCCTGCCAAGCGATGGGGTAGATGTGGGCTTGAAGGAGACTGCGTTGTGGGAAGGATCAACAGCTCACGGTGGGCCCCTACTTGGGTATCACCCACTCCTCTGGGTCCCTGGTTCTGTGGACTGGGAGAGCTGAAGGCTGATTAAAAAAGGGCAGTGACTCTGCTCACTCCAGATGCAGGGCTGAAGCTCAGGCTGCTGTTGCCCAAATAAATCCTCCTGGTGACTTTGATGTCCCTGCTGGGTTCAGGCCTTTTTTTCTTTTCTTTTTTTTTTTTTTTTTTTTTTTTTTTTTTTTTTTTTAGGTCGAATTGGCCAACTTGAATTTGTTTTGCATTGTAATGCCAGATGCAGCACAGTTTTTTATTGAAGAGGCACAGAGGGTGCTCAGCAGGTACCAGGCTCATCATGGCTGTTAACATGTTTATGGTGCCAGTCTTAGCAGCTGTGTGATTTCCAGAAATCCCTGCCCCTCCTCAAGCCTTGGTTCCCAGCTGCAAATGGAGGGGCTGTGCTAGGAGCTGGGACTCACATGACCCCTGATTCTTGGACTCTTAAGAGTTCGGCTTTTAATCCCAGCACTTGGGAGGCAGAGGCAGGCGGATTTCTGAGTTCAAGGCCAGCCTGGTCTACAGAGTGAGTTCCAGGACAGCCAGGGCTACACAAAGAAACCTTGTCTGGAAAAAACAAACAACAACAACAATAACAACAAAGAGTTCTGCTATTAAAGCTCCCCTGCAAACCAGGCCTTTCCTGTCAACTAGCTTTTAGGACTTCTGACTTGCTGGCCATTGGAAAAGCCTCCCTCGCCTTTCTTAGAGTTTTCTCTGAAACTGGAGAGTCTGGATTCTAGGCAGAGTTTTCATGCAGACAGAAAGCCTTGACCAAGACAGGTCAAGTGATTACAGTGCAGTTAAGACAGATGAACTGGACATGCACTGGGCAGTGGTGGTGCACACCTTTAATCCCAGGACTGGGGAGGCAAAGGGAGGTGGATTTCTGGGTTCGAGGCTAGCCTGATCTATAGAGTGAGTTCCAAGACAGCCAGGGCTACACAGAGAAACCCTGTCTAGAAAAAAACACACAAAGATGGGTGTCCATGGTAAGGGAGCGATTAGGGGCAAAGGGTTCAAAGAGTTTTAGCATTTTTGTTGCTGTTAATGCAATCTGACACCTCCTTTAAGTGACTCTGAAATTTCCTGAGTTGAATAAGATATTTGTTGCTTTTGTTTTCTGGGCCAGAGGTTCCTGGGATGGAATGGCTGTATCTAAGATGATAGAATTACAGAGTGCATGCTGGGAGACAGCACATTGTATAGGACCAGAGGGTTTGCATTGCCAGTTTTCTAAAACATAGCATGTTGGACCCCTAGAATCCTGCTTTCAAGCTACTCTTTGCTTGAAATGCGCTCGTCTCTTCTCAGAAAGCCAAGGAATGGGAGAGTTGCCATTTACCTCAGTGGGGTCCTGGAAGAGAAGCCAGGGCCAGAAAGAGTAGTATGCAGTTGCCAATTAATCCCTATTCAAATCGACCTGGTGGTGGCAGCTCATTTTTCACTACCCACCCTAATGTTCTGGGTTCCCAAATGAAAGACACACACACACACACACACACACACACACACACACACACCTGTATATTTTAATATATCTTTAACAGCTTAATGGCTGGGCCACTCTAAAACCTCCACGTGGCTAACACCTCCCCTCCAATATTCCTGAGTTATTACTTACTAAAATCTATATTCCATCTTTGTTGCCCTAGACCCAGTTGTGGGGCGGGGGCATCCGGGCCACTCTTCCCGGCTCTTACGTGCTGGCTGTCTCTCTGTCCTTCACTTCTCAGGCATGGCAGTACTCCTTTCCCAGCATGGCATCTCTAGCTCCTTTCCCCTCCCCTGGGTCTCTTGCCCAGGAATCCTAAAGAGCCACTTCTGTCTCCCTGTCCAGCCATTGGCTGCCGGCAACTTTATTTACCAATCAAAACCAAGTGGTGGGGGAAGGACCCTCAGCGTCTTAGATGAGGATTCTCGAGCAATTTTGAGGACCCAATTAACATAATACAAGCATTAGACCAAATCCTCCACAGGGCAGGCCTGTGGAAGAGGAAGGTTTGAGGGAAAAGACTCTCAGTAGCAGGACCATGCTTTGGTGCTTGGCTGGGCTCTCCGGACCAAGCAGGTCGGGCCCATCCCTAAGAGAGGTGACACTGGTCTGGGCATGGTGGCACACGTGTTTAATCTCAGCACTCAGGAGACAGAGACGGATGAATCTCTGAGTCCAAGGCCAACCTGGTCTGCAAAGGGAGGTCCAGGTTAGCCAGAGCTATACAGAGAACCCCTGTCACAAAAAACATACATACACACATACATACATACATACATACATACATACATACATACATGAAAAGAAAAGGAAAAAAAAAAAAGCAAGAAAGGGAATATAGGCCACCAGTGCTCATGAATTCTCAACATCCAGTTGTCCCAGGAAGGGACCTGTTTTAGATTTTTAAATTTTATTTTAAGAGTGTTTTGTTTGGCCGGGCGGTGGTGGCGCACAACTTTACTCCCAGCACCTGGGAGGCAGAGGCAGGTGGATTTCTGAGTTCGAGGCCAGCCTGGCCTACAGAATGAGTTTCAAGATAGCCAGGGCTACAGAGAGAAACCCTGTCTCAAAAATACAAAACAAAAAAAAAGAGTGTTTTGTTTGCACATGTGTATGTATGTATGTATGCGTGTATGTATATTTGTACGTATGTATGTGTATATACGCATGTATGCATGTATGTGTATGTATACATTCCATCACGTATGACTGAGGAAGTCAGAAGAGAACACTGAGCCCCTGGTGCTTGGAACTACACCTCGGTCCTCTTCAAAAACAACCAATGTTCTTAACCACTGGGCCCTCTCTCCAGCTCCCCACCCCTAAGGTACTTGCGTGTCCTTGTTTGCCACAGCAGCATCCCTCAACCAGCAGACAGGGATGAGAGGTGAGCGCATGAACCAGGGCTTTAGGACAGGCTCTTTTGCTTCTGCTGGTCCGGTGTCTTTGGTGTGAGCCTGGACCTCATAGGAGGCCCGCTTGCAAAGACGTGACCAGTGGCTTTCTTCAGATGGCCTGATCCTGGGAAAAAAGCCTCTCTGAGCCTTTGCTTCCCCAGCTAATCGTGAGAGCCGTTTCCACAACACAGGTGGGTACGTCAGTGGTACGCACCTGCCATGCCCTGAGATTGCCTCTCACGGCCACTTAATCCCCACCGTCATGAGCAAAAGCCCTCAGTGTCGAGACAAGAACGTAGCCCCTCATTGCTGCCAAGAGCTGTAGGACATCTATCCACAGAACATCTGGGAGCTGCTGGGGAACCTTTCTTCATAATTCAGAAGCTACAAGGCTGTGAACTCCGCCCCTGGGAGGCACAAGGGGATCATTGTGATGTGGATGCCAGCCTGGGCTACAGCATCAGGACCACCAAAGACCAAAAAGCTGATCAATCCAGAAACACCTGCATGGTTTCTGAGGCTGGCTGATGAGGCTGTGTGATGAGGAGGCGGAGGTGGTCATGACAGACCCGGCTGGAGCCCATGGTATTCCACAAAAGCAAAGCCAGATTCCTACAAACAGAGGCTCCTGAGCACCCTATTTCCTGGCAATGGGGACCACATAGGACAGGGGACCTTCCAGGGTGAGCTCTGAGGGCCTGTCTCACCACACAGTTCACACAGTGGGTGCTGTAGCTGACAACTTCCAGTTGGAAAACTTTGAGATCAGGAGTTGTGCCCGGGGAGTGGGGAGGCAGTGTCAGATCTCAGGAGTGGTTCTGAGAACCACGAGGGGATGCCAGGAGTACATGGCAGGGTGCACCTTTAATCGAAGCACTCTGGAGTTAGAGGCAGGATCTCTATACGTTCAAGGCCAGTCTGGTCTGCAGAGCAAAGTCCAGGGCAGCCAGGGACACCCAGAAAAGCCCTGCATCAAAAAAACAAACAAAAAAGAATCACACTAAGCCCAGCACTTGGGAGGCAGAGGCAGGCAGATTTCTGAGTTCGAGGCCAGCCTGGTCTACAGAGTGAGTTCCAGGACAGCCAGGGCTACATAGAGAAACCCTGTCTCGAAAAGCAATAAAAAAAAAAAAAAAAAAAAAAAAAAAAAAGAATTACACACATGAGCTATGCAAGAAGACAGATCCCAAGGCCACCTCAACTGCCAGATAGACAGACTCTGGAAGTTAGACCCTTGCACTTTAAAGAGTTTCTACCATCTATCCACACAGCACCCAGAGGAGCCTTCTAGATCCTACGTCACTCCTCCAAATCCTGAGTGGCTCTTCATTTCTTTCTGAGTAAATTAAGAGCTCACACAGGGTATTTTGGACCATGCATCATCTACCGCCTGATACTTCTTTAATGGACCACTGGGAGGTCTCCTGTCACCTCTCTAGGAGATACACACACACACACCCATTTCTTTTCTTTATCGCTAGATCTTATCCCCTGCTCTATACACGATGAGCATTTATCTATGCCCATTACTTATACTCAGTAGGACCTTTGTCTTGGTGTCTATGGCTTTCCCTCCCATTTCTTGGGCAATGCCCAGCGCATAGTAGGTCTACAGTGTCTATCCACTGAGGGCTGAACAGGGTGGATGGTAAGGAATCTCATTGCCCACTCAAGGTCAGGTTCCACATGAAATCACCATGTTCCCCACTGGGCATGTTAGCATCAACATTAGCCACTCCTTCTCAGAGTCTTCCCAGACCCTCAGGAGCCATAAGATTGTGGCTGGATTTTGTCCTAAGTGGAGTGGCCAAGAGATCATGTGCACAGCCCCCAGCCCATACCACTGTGCTCTCCCACCCAACTATGCTCTCTACCTGAGATCTCACCCTTAGAGAGAAACCTGCTTCCCAACAAGCATGTTACCCAGTGTTACCTCCCCTGGTACCCTCGTATTACCACTCTCAGGATTGACAGAGTTCAAGGACTAGACCAACCAGACCCTTGCTAAAACTGTGGTCTTCAGCCAACGGCCTCAGTAGAGATGTGTGCGTGTGCATGAAAAATGTGGGACAGTACGTGTTTAACGGGTTCAGATGCCTGAATTCAAATCCCAACATATAGGCATGCACACAAAAGACCAGAGTATGTTCCTTTTTAGAATCTGCCTTCCATCAAGGTCCTCATGCGGCATGTGGACATTAATGGTCCACGAGGCAACAGCAGCCAGCTTTAAGGTCTCCTCTCCCTCTTCCTCCTCTCTTTTCCTTTTTTCTCTTACTTTCCTCCCCCTCCTTCCTCCTCTCCATCCTCTTCCTCCTCATCTCTTCCCCTTCCTCCTCTTCTTATTGGTGATGGTTAGCTCCCATTGCCAACTTCACTGGATTTGGAATCACTAGAGGACACACCCTGGGGCATGTCTATAGGGTACTGGGCATGTCTACAAGGACACTGGGCATGTCTATAAGGATACTGGATCATGTCTATAAGGATGCTGGGCATGTCTATAGGGTACTGGGCATGTCTATAGGATGCTGGGCATGTCTATAAGGACATTGGGCATGTCTATAAGGATGCTGGGCATGTCTGTAAGGACACTGGGCATGTCTATAGGATGCTGGGCATGTCTATAAGGATACTGGATCATGTCTATAAGGATGCTGGGCATGTCTATAGGGTACTGGGCATATCTATAAGGACACTGGGCATGTCTATAGGATGATGGGCATGTCTATAAGGATGCTAGTGTGTGACCTTAGAGAGCATAAGATGGTTGCTGAAAGACCTTGCCAGGAATGTACATTCCCTTCCTGGAATGTCCCAGTCATACAAACTTTACACCCAGACCCCAGGGCAGGGCAGGTGCAGATGACCAAAAATGATTCAGTTCCCCCTTCTGGTGATTAAGACCACACCTTGCCTGGGGCCACCAATGCCGAGAAAGGGCAGTGCGGGCCTCAAGTGGGTGTAAACCAATTCATGCTGTTTCCAAGTCTACCCTCAATAACTGTATAAAAACTGTGTGCTTGGAATGTTGGGGGTCACCTCTGCCCCGATTGCAGGATGGCCCCAGCGCGCTGGATCAATAAACCTCATGCTGGTTGCATCGATCTCCATCTCTGTGTTTCCGTGAGTGGGAGGGACATCTCGGACATAAGGCTCTTCGGGTCTTACACTGGAGCATGTCTATGAGGATGCTGGGCATGCTATACGTACACTGGGCACATCTATAAGAATGCTGGGCATGTCTATAGGATGCTTCCAGAGAGATTTACTTTAGGATGCAGGACTTACTCTGAAATGGTGTGGCTGGATTAAAAAGGGAAGAAGAGAAAGAGCTGAGCAGCCACAGTTTCTGTTCTCCCTGACCACAGATATGGTGTGACATTCTTGCAGCCCTCCCCAAATGATTGCCTGGACCAAAAAGGGAGCCAAGAGAAAAACCTTCCTTAAGTTGCTTTTGTCAATTACTTAGGTCACAGAATTGAGAAAAGTAATTAGAACAAAGCCCGTCTCCTCCCTCCCCCCCCTTCCTCTTCTTCCTTCTGTTTTTTGGTTTGGTTTGGTTTGGTTTTTTGGTTTTTAGAGACAGGGTTTCTCTGTATAGCCCTGGCTGTCCTGGAACTCACTCTGAAGACCAGGCTGGCCTCAAACGCAGAAATCTGCCTGCCTCTGCTTCCCAAGTGCTGGGATTAAAAGTGTGCACCACCATTGCCCGGCCATTTCTGGTTTGTTTGGTACAGGGTCTCCCTTTGTAGCCCAGGCTAACCTGAAACTCACTTCAAGTCCAGGCTGGCCCCAAACTCCTTCTAAGGTTATCCTCCTGCTTTAGCCTCCCACCTGCTGGGTTTATGGGCACCAGCCATTATGACAGGCTGGGGTTCTCTGACCATATACAAGTCAAAAAGTTTACATTAACTTTCTAAGATTTGTACCCATCAGAGTGATCAATCCAGTACCCACATGACAACCCAGAACCATCTGCATAACTCATCCCGGGAGAGATCCTACACTCTCTTCAAGACTCTGCAGGCACCAGCTGTGTGATACACAGACATTCCTGAATACAAAACACCCATTCACTTAAAATAAATGATTGGGTTTTTTTGGCTTTTTTGTTTTTTTTTTTTTTTTTAAGTTGAAGGCCAAGGAGTTTGAGGTCAGTCTGAACTACACAAGAACTTGTCTTAGAAATAAAATTCAATTTAAAAAATAAGGTAAAAAGCCGGGGGGTGGTGGCGCACGCCTTTGATCCCAGCACTTGGGAGGCAGAGTCAGGGGGATTTCTGAGTTCGAGGCCAGCCTGGTCTACAGAGTGAGTTCCAGGACAGCCAGGGCTACACAGAGAGACCCTGTCTCAAAGAACCAAAAAAAAAAAAAAAAGGTAAAATAAAGACACTGTATATCTGTGTCTACTCAAGTCCCCAGTTACTATCCAAGTTAGTTGCCCCCACGACAGGGGAGGTGGTTAACAACCTGTGTTGTATCGTATCGAAGGCACAAGTGGGCACTGTAGTGCATGCCTGTGTTTTCAGCACACAGGAGGAGGCAGGAAGATGACAACTTAAAGGCCAACCTGGGCTATAAAAGTGAAGAGACAGGCTTAAAGACCAGTGGACCATGCAGTCAAAGTCACATATCTTGGGAAAGCTCCCAGGTGGAAGAAGAACTGGTTCTCAAACCCAGCACCGTGGTTCTCAACCTGTGGGTCACAACCCCTTTAATAAACCTCTGTCTCCAAAAATAGTTACATTATGATTCATAACAGTAGCAAAATTACAGCTATGAAGTAGCCACAAAAATAATTTTATGGTTGGGAGGGGGTCACTACACTATGAGGAACTGTATTAGAGGGTCCAGGGCAGTGGCTTACGGAGGAACTTAGCCACCTAAGCTCTAGGAAGCCTGTAGGTTGCCCCTCCCCTCCCATCCCAGATGGATGTCCTGGTCCTCTAAAGCCTGAGATGCCCTAGAGATGTGCCTGAGTCCTTCTTGGCTCAGCGCCCTCCACAAAAGCCCTCAAGCTGTGTCCCCGGCCTCTCAGAAGATTTCATATACTTAGGCTCAATAATGGGAGCTGTGAGATGCCCTCTCTCGCCCAAACCTCTCGTGCTTTAGAGATGTGGATGCTGAGTTCCCAAGAAAGGATGAGCAGGGAGCCAGTGTCAGAGCTGTAAAGGGGAGGAGGATACCCAGTTTGGGTTCCGTGGCCTTCTCTGGACTTCTCCGTGCTTCTCTGTCTCTCCGGTGGCTTCTACCCAGCTCTGCAGCCGGATGGAGCCAGCCATCTGAGCCCTCTATTGTCGTTTATAAATGCAGAGAACGGCGCTGACCTGCTCCCTTGGGGAGGGCTTGCTAATAAGCATTTTAAGGCTTTTACAGTGAAATGCTCCTCAGAGGCTGTTTCCAGGCTCCGGGAAGACATCCCACTCCTGCCTGAGCCTCAGCCTCTCTCTGGCTACCCTAGCCTCGCTCTACAAGGTAAACCTCTCTCCTCCATTAAGCATACACTGCAGGAGTCCGCAGTGTGGGGTCTGATTCCCAGAGCCATATATTATATCCTTACCATCCAGAGAGATCTCTTTCCCCCTATCCTGAGAATTCTGAGCCTTTTCAAACAGGGCAAAGAGAGCAGCTACTTTGGGGCTTCCCTTGCCCCAAAGGCCCCTGTGCATTTCCAGCCAGGGAGAAAGACCGAGTGTCCCCACCGGAGGTCTTGGAATCCCCTCCACAGAAGAGCTGCCCCAGAGGGCACTGTTTGGCTTGATGCCAGTCCTCCTTCTCCACACAGACCAACTCTGCTGGGCTTCTCAGAACACACTTCCAACCCAGCTTGGAGAGGAGTACATGTGCCAAGCCAGCCCAGACTTTGTGGTAAGGGTCTTTCGACAGGTTGGATGTTGGGATAGCATACACTGTAGTGAATGACGGCGGGTATCTGCTCTTAGAGGATGTTACATACATTTAGAGATAGGGCCTATGTTGTTTGATTAAGGAGAGGGTCCTGATTCTCTAGGAATAAAAAAATCAGTATAGGAAATATATATATATGTGTGTATGTGTGTGTGTGTGTAGTATGTGTATATTTATATTTATGTGTATGTGTATATGTATATGTATATATATTTGGTTTTCAAGACAGGGTTTCTCTTTGTAGCCCTGGCTATCCTGGAACTCACTCTGTAAACCAGGCTGGCCTCAAATTCACTCATATAAATCTACCTGCCTCTACCTCCCAAGTTCTGCATGGTATGCACTAGCTAAAAGACATTATTTAAAAAAAAAAAAAAAAAAAAAAAAATAAGTACACTGTAGCTGTCTTCAGGCACCCCAGAGAGGGGGGCAGATCTCATTACAGATGGTTGTGAGCCACCATGTAGTTGCTGGGATTTGAACTCAGGACCTTCAGCAGAGCTGTCAGTGCTCTTAACCGCTGAGCCATCTCTCCAGCCCCTAAAAGACACATCTTTAATTCCAGTCCTCAGAAGGCTGAGGCAGGAGGATCTTATATTTGAAGCTAACCTGGGCTACACAGTGAGATGTCTGTCTCAGAAACAAAGAAGAAAAAAATTAAAAAGAACTGGCCATGTGCTCAGTTGGTGGAGTGCTTGCCTAACAGGAAGTCCTGGGCTCTCTTCCCAGCAGGAGGTAAACCAGGTGTGGTAGCCACACGTTTATAATCCCAGCACTAGGGAAATGTAAGAAGAACTGGAAACTCAAGGCTACATATTGAGATCCAGGCCCACTGGGCTATGTGAGACCTCGTCTCAAAACAATAAGTAAATAAAATTAAAAACAAAGACAATGGGATTAGAGAGACGGCTCAGTGGTTAAGTGTACTGGCTGCTCTTCCAGAGATCCTGGGTTCAATTCCCAGCACCCACATGGAAACCCACAACTGTATGTAACTCCATTTCTAGAGGGTCTGACACCCTCACACAGACGTGCATACAGGCAAAACACCAATGCATATAAAAATAAAAATAAAAAAAACCACCAGAAAGCCTCCTTTAACAAACACACACACACACACAC
>NW_022196909.1:26695913-26700722 GCF_008632895.1 Mastomys coucha
GATTTATTTATTTATTTTATGCATATGAGTACACACTGTAGCTGTACAGGTAGTTGTGGACCTTCATCTGGTTGTTGGGAATTGACTTTCTTTTTTTTAGGATAGCTGCTCGCTCTGGTCGGCCCCACGTGCTCCGGTCGACCTTGCTTGCTCAATCCCTGAGTCCCTGCTCGCTCTGGCCCAAAGATTTATTTATTCTTATAAATAAGCACACTGTAGCTGTCTTCAGACGCACCAGAAGAGGGTGCCAGATCTCATTACGAACGGTTGTGAGCCACCATGAGGTTGCTGGGATTGGAACTCAGGACCTTCGGAAGGGCAGTCAATGCTCTTAACCTCTGAGCTATCTATCTCACCAGCCCCTTGTTTGTTTTTCAAGACAGGGTTTCTCTGTGTAGCCCTGGCTGTCCTGGAATTCACTCTACCGAGCAGGCTGGCTTTGAACTCACAGAGATCCACTACCTGCCTCCGCCTCCCATGAGTGATACCACTGCCCGACTGAAATCTTGAATTTAGCAGCTCCCAGAACACTACGGAATATATCTCCATCTCCATTGTGAGGCTGTGCAGCCCGTGACATTTTCTTACAGGAGTCTGTGGAGAGAACAAAAGGAGGAGAGCTGTGAGGAAGACGGGCGGAGAGAGGGACGGGACTGAAGTGTCACTATCACAGGCAAGGGCCTCATTCTGCCGTGTGAGACTTCCCAGGGAGCTTCACACACCTCCGATCTCCCTGCCGCCTCAGACTTTTCCGATTTAATTGGAATAAGTGTGATCTGGGGGAGGGAAGAGGTGGCTGTTAAAATCTTCTGGATGATTCCAAAGTTCAGGGAAAGTTTAGGAACCACCAGCCGGAGAGCAGTGCAGACTCGAGAGCAGACAGCAGTGGCTGGATGGGGGCAGGGGTGGGTGATGGGGAGGTGAGAGGGGTGGGCAGGAAGGCCGGAGAGGGGCACAGCATAGGGGCCGGTGGAGGAATGGCTAGGAGCTCATTGAGAGGCCGGTTCAGTGGTGGGAGGGAGAGGCAGGGTTAGACCTGGAGAAGTAGACCCAATAGGACCATAAAGAGGTGGTCAGCTGTTACCTAGAAGTCTCAAGGAGATGGGAGGGGAGAGGTGTCACAGTGACATTCACCATTTTGGAGGATTAAGGGTGTTCATCTGGTGAGTGAAACACAGTAAAGACATCTTTTGTTGGTTTTGTTTGTTGTTTTTTAAGAGACTAGGGTTTTACCTCTTAGCCCTGGCTGGTCTGGAACTTGCTATCTAGACCAGGGTGGCCTCGAGGTCAGACAGAGATCCATCTGCCTCTGCCTCCCAAATGCTGGAACTCTTGGGTTTTTTAATTTTTTCAAGACAGGGTTTCTCTGTGTAATCTTGACTGTCCTGGAACTCACTCTGTAGACCAGGCTGGACTTGAACTCAGAGATCCACCTGCCTCTGCCTGAGTACTGGGCCTTAAGGTATGCCCTTGCTGGTACTTAAAGACACACACACACACCATGTGTGATTCTAATTTGAGGGATGAATTCTACTTCGAGAGTGCTGGTCTCTAGCTATTTCAGAAGTTACAAAAGAGAACAAAACCTAGACTCTTGAAGAAAAGGCAGGAGTGGTCCCTTCATTTTCTTTCAGTGGCCTAGAACCCGGGGATTTTCATTCGAATGGCAGATGTGCAGTGTTGACTTCTGGCTATGTGACAGGGTCTGAGGATGGTCAAGGCACTATTCTCCAGCCCAGCAAGACAGCATTAATTGAGTATCTACGATATGCTCAACAGAAATGTACACACTTGCTTCCCTTAGAACCACTTTACAGATACAGAAACTCCGGCTCAGTGAAGACACGACACTTGCACCAAGCCATTTGATTGAGAAGCCAGGGTCGTCCATCAGACATCTTGCCCCGGTTCACTGGGGAGAGCTCACCGGCTTCTCTCTAGGGGGTCCCTCCTAGGTAGTGGTAGCGACTTTTTGGCCTCTTCAGAGAGACAAGACCTGGCTTTCATTGTGGGCGAGTGAGGGGCAGGCTGGGCTTGCGCCACGTAAAGAGTGGGGACAGAGGCTGGTGTGTGTCCGCCAGGGCTGCGGCGGACACCGCCCGCACTTTGGAGGGTGCGGGGGGTCCTGGGAGAGTTTGCGGGGGAGGTGCTCGGGGCGCCCTCGCTCGGCCGCACAGGTGTGCCGGGTGCCATGGAGACGGCGCGGCGCCAGCCCCCTCCTTCCCTCCGGCCCGGGAGGCGCTGGGCGGGCGGCAGAGTCCGGCGGACCGAGGCGCTGTGAGGGCGCTGCACCCCGGACCCCAGGGAGTGAGCGCCCCCTGCCCGACTGCGAGCGACGGGTGAAGCGGGGACGAGGGTAGCCCACCCAGACCCCAGACCCTTCCTGGGCCCCAACCCACCCGCTGGAAGGTGCCCGCATCCCTTGGAGAGTGTCCCGGAGCAGACAGTATGGAGGGTAAGTGGCACTAGGGTAGGGGGTAAGGGTTGGGTGGGCTATAGACCCAGGAGCGGGGGGGTGGGGTAGGGGCAGGGGTGGGGGTGGGGGCAGGTGGGGAGAAGAGACACTGACCACCTTGGCTGCCAGAGACAGACACTGATACACACTGTGTGTGTATATATGTGTGACAGACAGACAGACAGACAGATATGCACGTGTGTATGCACAAAGATGCAAAGACCCTGAGTGAGGGACTGAGATAGATCTGAGGGTGCCTCTGTATTCATGGGGTTGGGAGGGGGGAAAGACGTTTGTGTACGTGTGTGCCAGAGAGACAGAAACAGACACTGAGAGACAAACGCAGAGAGAGGACCAGAGAGATAATGACAGAGTGATGGGGGTGGGAGGTGATGCTTCTGTGTCCAGGATATGTGTGCATGAGTGTGAAGAGTTGCGGGCCACCTCTGCGCCTGTATGTGCATGCATGTGAGTGCATGTGCACACCATCTCCAATCTGTAAACAGAGGCTATTTTGTGACCAGGTGAGGATAGCTTGGGTACGAGCTTTAGAGAAGTGTTGCCAACTTAGCTGGCTTGCTGGGCTGGGAAGAGGGATGGAATCCAAGAGGAGGGGCCCTCCATGATTCATCTAGGAAAGGACCTAAACTCAGAACCTAAGAGGAAGGAGAACCTAAGGCTTAACTTGCTGGTTTCAGTTGTATCAGGTGAGGGTCCAGACCCCTCTCTCTGACCACATAAACAAAGGGAGTTACATTTAAGAAACTAGAGGACTCGAGGCTGGTTCAGTGGCTTGAGGCTGGTTCAGTGGCTTGTTGGGTATCTCTTAGATGTTGCCTATGCCTTTCTGTGCCGATGGCTATTCAGTCAGTGAATAGAGGGATGTAGATGCAATAGGGCATCATATGGGGGGTTGCGAAGATAAAACAGGACCAGTTGTATTGAATATATTCATACCAGTAAGTGGGAGCTGTTGAAAGCCCTGGAATTCCAAGTGAGCGATTGCAAGGGGTCACCATCGGAAATTAAGGGAGGGGGCGCGCTTATAGGAAACCTTGTGAGGTGCATTGGCAGCTTTCCAGTGAGCTAGGGTTTGAAAAACACACACATTCAAAGAGATGCAAGAGGAATACGCAGCCCAGAACGGTAGGGTCTCTAAGAATGAAGGTTGGCAACGTGCTGAAGCCCGAGTGAGCAGAGACAGAGCAAAGAGCCCTGTGAAAGGTTCTACTCAGGGTTCGGTGCTCTGGGACAGGGGGACAGCCGAAGACCCAAACCCCAGAGGAATGTAGTGGCCAGAAAGCGTTGAGCCACCTGCAGTGAGCTCACCGTTCAAAGCCAGGACATATGGCATCCCAGGGACCCGGAGGAGGCAGGTGTAGATACCATCATTGCTGTAGAGGAAATCACAGCAAATGAAAGAAAACAAAAGGGGGGTGGGGAAGCACTGAAGATAGGCACATGTTCTGGTTTTCAAAAAGGGTGGGAGGATAATTTCTGAAGCGCAGTAAACTACTCAGATGAAACGCTGGCCTCTTCGTATGCCAGAGAAAATGATTGAGTGCAGAGTGAGCCTTTGTGAGCATGCAAAGCTTGGCGCTTTGCAAAGGAAGCCATTCCGTCCTCCTTCCAAAGAGCTGAGTCCTAGTGTGTTCACCCAGACACTGCAAACTAAATGAATTAAGTCAAAGATAAGGCACACCTGCAGTGACAGACATTAAAGAAGGCACGTCGGAGCGGGGTCTGGAGCCGAATGGTACAAGAACAAGGCCTAGTTCAGTCCCCAGCACGGGGACTTGGGGAGATAGGCTGTATTTCCGATTGCATTTATTAACATGGAAATGTGTTCATTGTCCACGGTGGATGGATTATGTTATGTGAGTCTATACTATGAACATATTAAATGAGTAATAAAAAACAGATTTAGGATGGGCGGTGGTGGCGCACGCCTTTAATCCCAGAACTTGGGAGGCAGAGGCAGGCGGATTTCTGATTTCGAGGCCAGCCTGGTCTACAGAGTGAGTTCCAGGACAGCCAGGGATACACAGAGAAACCCTGTCTCGAAAAACCAAAAAAAAAAAAAAAAAAAAAAAAAAAAAAGCAACCAACCAACCTGCCACGGCCTGGGGTTTCTTACGGGGTCCCTTGTTCCGTGGAACGAGGGGTTCTGGCCAGGTGTGTATGGGATTCGGCTTTGACAAACAGACTCGACACGAGTGGTGTAAGGTCTAAGTGTATTTCTCAAAAATGACATGAGGCTTTTACAATCGTTGCAAAAGAGAAATGAAAATCTGGCAGCTCAGTAGTCAAGGTACATCTGAGGCCATCTAAAACACCCTGGATCTAAAACATCA
>NW_022196909.1:26701029-26708689 GCF_008632895.1 Mastomys coucha
CTGGGGGGGGGGGGTGCTGCAGTTGCGCCAGCCAGGAGGGTAGAGGCTTGAATCTCGAGTCTTCAGTGCTGAGTGCTCGAATCTTCAATGTTGAATGTTCGAATCTCGAATGCTCAATCTCTTGAGTCTCGACTGGTGCTGCACCCCCCAGGCCCAAGCGCTCTGGGCCCGGGGGGGGGTGCGGGGGGGCTATGGACTACATGAATCTAAGCCCTAGTCTACCTAAGTTCTGGTTCTAGTCCGAGTGCGAGCGAGACCAAATGCTGAATGCAGACTGCTGCATCTAGAATTCTCAATGCTGTAGACTGTCTCTCACACACACACTCTCAGGTTAAGGTCCCGCCCATCCTAGGTAAAACGCCCACTATGCTAATCTTTTGGGGAAGTAGAGACAGTCTCTTGCTGATTCCTAGGAGTGGTTCAGCTGTAGTACATGACTGAGAATGAGGATTTTACTTGACCTTGTCCTGGGATAAGTCTCTCATTCTGTGAGCTTCAGTGCCCCTACCCACAAGGCTGGAGGCAATTAGTTTGAATGGCTTAACATCCCAAGCCAGGGTTTGACTAGGATGTTGGAACATTGGTGAAGGTCAGAGAGCAATGTCCGAATTTTCTCTTACTAGCTGTAAAGAAATGATATCTTTGTGGGCCCCTAGCACACAAGTACGAGGACATATCTGGGCTACCTCTGAGTTTGGGGTGCCAGGCAACAATGCGGAGGCAGGAGACTGACTTTCCTTGAAGTTTACGCCTCAGATACCGCCGTCACGCAAACTGTGCGTCATGGCACAACCAACTAACCAAACAAAACATATTTAGAATACATGCAGAATAATCCCCTCATGCAACGTTACATAGTTTTATTAATGGATATCTAGCTATCTATCTATCTATCATCTATCTATGAATCGAGCCATGTATACCATGAGAGTCACTAGCACCTTTCTACTTTGGTGTCTCTGGTGTCCGATGTATCCCCTAAGACAGGAGCTGCCTCAGAGAAGCAGAAGTGAGACATGGAGAGATAGCAAAAAGACAAAAGGGGGCTGCGGGTATAGGCCAGTTGGCCGAGTGCTTGCCTAACGTGCAGGACGTCCTGGGTTCTATCCCCAGCAACTTATAAACTGGACCTGCTAGTGAATACTTAGGATCCCAGCACTTGAAAGGCAGAGGCTATATATATAGCAAGTTCAAGGCCAGCCTGGGCGAAAGGAGAAGGGGCTCTAATTGCTGCTTGTACTAGTTGAACTGTACTAGTTGAAAGCTATTCCACTTTGTAAGTTCGGGGGTTGTTCCTGTTACAGCTTCAGAAAGCCAAGCCGAGAGGCTCTGGGTGGGCAGGACGGAGCATTGACTATACAAGGAGCCGGCTGCCCCGGCTGATGTCTCTGAGCTAAGAGGGTGCGGTGCACAGCAATCAAATGCATTATCCCTGCAGGGCGTATCCCAGGGCAGCCCCATCCCGAGGAGGCTTTCCCTCTGTCTTTTGTGGCACTGGGAACTGTGTTGTGTCTTTTCAGAAGTTAAAAACAGAGTGACAGGAACAAGAAGAGCACATGTGGAGCTGGGGTTGGAACTGGGGCATACACTTGCCTGGCATGCCTCAGGCTCCCGGTCTGAGCTCCAGCTCAGCAAAACAAACACAAATTTTCAGGAAAAAAGAAAGAAAGAAAATCTAGTGTTCCTTAGGAGCCTATGTAAAAGTAAAGCACACTAGATTTCCTGTCTCGGGCTGGGTTCCTGAGAGGTAAACAGATCAATTCTAAGTGAACTCTCACGAAATGCATCGCACAGGATTGATGAGGGGTCTGGAGGGAGGGTTGACGACAAAGGGTGTCATTAAAGCTTCACAGAAACCTCTGGGTTCCCGAGAAGGGGAAGAAAAGCATATTTATATATTTATATTTATCACACCTGTAGCTAGAGTCACAAGGCGACAGACTTAGGATTTAAAGCTGAGGCCTGGAGAAACGGCCCAGTGGGTAACCCTTGTGGCTCGAGCCTGAACTCCTGAGTTCAGTCCCTCATCACCCACATAAAAGACAGGCTGGAGGCAGGCCTCTGTAATCTCAGAGCCTGGAGGAGGGAGGCAGGGGTGAATAGATCCCAGGTGTGTTGGGGGGGTGGGGGGGCGGGCGGCGAGGGGAGGGCTTACTGGTCAGATCTGCAATGGCAGACTATAGGTTCCGTGAGAGACCTACCCACCTGTCTGAGAAAATGAGGTGGAAGCCGGGCTTCGGTGATGCATGGCTTTGATCACAGCACTCAGGAAACTGAAGCAAGCAGCTCTACATGAGTTCCAGTCTGGCCTGATCTACATACCCTTCCCCTAACCTAAACCTAAACCTAATTCTACCTGTAACTGTAACCCTAACCTTAACCCTGATCCTGACCCTGACTGTAACCCTGAAAACGACCTTAAGTTTCCTGTTTAAGATACCGGTGGGGAGTTTTCTATCACATGCATTGGAGAGATTAGGATGAACGGTTTACACCTGTGCTAGTGCAGCGCTTTTAGGAGATAAGGGACCTAGAGTGCCTTCGCTAAAACACTCGTGCCAAAGTGCTGCAAAATAACAAAGAACAGTGTCCTGTTAGGAAGACAGCACCGCATCCATTAAAGAGATTACTAAATGCAATCTGAACATATAAAACACAATATGTTTTGGAGGGACAAAAACCTTGAGTTTCCTTTTAAGTATACATGTGAGCAAGCAGAGTTTTTATTTTAAAAGAAAAGCCAAGGCTACATAATGAAATTCTGTCTCAAAAATAAGGGAAAATTGGTAGACAGAGGAAGGTACCAAGGCTGAGCACTAGCCTCCACACAAGCCTTCACACCACACGTACAAAATAGACAAGTCTGATTCCTGGCTAGAGGGCAAAGAGAATTTTATTATTATTATTATTATTATTATTATTATTATTATTATTATTATTATTACTACTACTACTATTATTTTTGGTTTTTCTTGACAGGGTTTCTCTGTGTAGCACTGGCTGTCCTGGAACTCACTCTGTAGACCAGGCTGGCCTCAAACTCAGAAATCTACCTGCCTCTCCCTCCCAAGTGCTGGGATTAAAGGCCTGTGCACCACTGCCCAGCGAGAGAATTTTTTGAAATGTATTTGTGTGTGTTTTGTGTGTGTGTGTGTGTGTGTGTGTGTGTGCGCGCGCGCGCGTGTGGGCATGCACGAGCACTGTGCATGTCACAGCTGTATGTGGAGGTCAGATGACAACTTTATGGAATCAGTTTTCCCTGTCCACTTATGCAGCTGCAGCAGTGACTTCTCCCCCTCCTCCCCCTCCATCATCTTCCTCCTTCCTCTCTCCCCGCCCTTCCTCCTCCTCCTCCTCCTCCTGTGTGGCCCCGGCTGTCCTAGAACTTGTTATATAGGCCAGGCTAGCCTTGAATTCACAGAGATCTGCCTGTCTCTGTTCCCAAGTATTGGGATTAAAGGGTTCTGGAGATCGACTCAGGTTGTCAAAGTTGTGCGCAAATGCCTTTACCTGCTGATCCAACTTGCAGCCCAGAGGTGAAATTCTTGAGTAGCTAGATTGGAACTATGACCTAGAAGGGGACTCTGGGGTCACAGGAGCTTCCTCTTAACCCCTGAAGGTAGGTACTACCATCTGCAGAGCCCCCTGGGTCGGTCCAATGCCCTGGAGCATGCATGATGAGGGCTAAGTTGGAAGAAAGACTACATCCCACCTTGACTCCAGAGCAGTGGCTTTTTCCTAGAAGCCCCTGGCAGCCTTCACAGCTAGCAAGAGTTGAGATACGGAGGCTAGGGCTGGGAGTGTAACACAGTGGATAGAGTACATGCATAGCATTTGGAAAGCCCTGGGTTCAATCCCCTGCGCTGAGTACAACTGGGCTTCATGGAACACATCCACAAGCCCAGCAATGAAAGCAGGAAGATCACAAGTTCAAGGTCATTCTTGGCTGTTTGAGGCCAACCTGGACGACAGGAGACTAACTTAGAGGCAGAGAGACAGACAGACAGACTGACAGACACACACACACACACACACACAGAATATGAATGTATGTAATTCTGCCAGGTGTGTTGACTCCAAAGCCAACAACTCAGAAAGGGCCCGGCTCTGAGAGCCTCCAGGGTCCCGGCTGAGCAGCTGTTCAGTGCTGAGTAAGGGGACAGGGAAACCAAGTGTGTGGTCAGTAGGTGAGTCTCTGCCAGTTCGTTCTTATATGCTGCAAACAGGAAAGATGCAAGTTCAGTCTCTGCTCCTCGACTTTTGCTGCTCTCATTAGCTACTGAAATTGCTGTCAAGAGTGCCCTCACTTTGGGAGCTAAGGCTGGACTTCTTTTGAAATGCAAATGGCACAGAGACTCAGCCTAGAGAGCTGTCTTGAGTCATTTGCTCAGCCAGGGTGCAAGTTTATCAAAGTCTCTCTCTTTTTTTTTTTTTTTAAGACAAGTTTTCTTTTTGTAGCTCCTAGCTGTCCTAGAACTCATTTTGTAGACCCGGCTGGCCTCGAACTCACGGAGAACCCTCTGCCCCTGCGAGACTAAAGGCATACACCATCATGCCCTGCTGTCTTTTTTTTTTTAAAAACAGAGTTCCAGGACAGACAAGGCTATACAGAGAAACCTTGTCTCAAAAACAAAACAAAAACAAGCAAAACATTTTTAAAAATTATGTGTGTGTGTGTGTGTGTGTGTGTGTGTGTGTGTGTGTGTGTGTGTGTGTGTGTGTGTGTGTGTGTGTGTGTGTGTGTGTGGTATCTACAGATGAGGGCAGACTCTTCCCCCAGGCCAAAAAGTGAGTGTCAGATCCCCTGCAGCTACCCAGCCCCCACCCGGTAACCCAAAGTGGATGCCGGGAACTCAGACTGCCACCCACTGCTTAGCTATCCCTCCAGCTCCATCAAAATCTTTCCTCAACAAGATGCTGCTGAGAAGCAAGAGAAGAAACCCAGGTGGGACAGGGACACTGAAGCTCCGGGTGCTGACATGGGATTAGGAAGTGTTGCAGAAGAATGAATCTGGAGAAGCTAGGTTGGCTTAGATTGCTCTTTAGCTGAGTCCAGAGTAGCTCTGGGTCTGCCTCTGCGGGAGGCCTCTGCCTCTGCCTCTTCCTTCTTCAGGTAGGGTTTTCTTTTGTTTGTTTTGAAACAAAGTTTCATGTAGCCCAAGCTGGCCTAAAACTCACTACTATGGAAACTCACGCCTTCCCCCTAACCCCAACAGCGAGATTACAACCAAGCACCTTCACACCTGCCTTCAGATGATAGTTTCTGGTATTCATGATGTCAAACGTGCATAAGCCTTGGAAATCAAGGCTCTCTCCTGATTAATCGAGGAGCCCTAATTGGGGCACTAAAGGTTTTTACAGGTGGCATAATGGTTTCAAAGAAGACAAGAAACTGGGAGATGGTGGAGCCAGAGCAGAGATTCAAACTCACAACATGTCCCCAGATTACTTGATGGACCGAGAACCCTGAGGTCAGGTAGGGGCAGAATCACTGTACCACCCAGTATTCTATGAGCAAGTCTCCTTGTCTTTGAGCTTTAGTTTTCCAATGGGGTGAAAAGAATTCTCCTTTTCCTTGATACTATAAGAAACGATACGGAGGTGATACACATCCCTTGGGATGCAGAGGCAGGAAGATCAAGGGCAGCCTAGGCAGTATGAGACCACCCCTTCCTATGTTGGAAAGTGCCATTAACTCTGCCAAGAACAGAAAACAGAGCCTGTGCAGGGCAGCTAAAGCAGTGCATTGAGGAAAATTCATTGCTCTTAGAAGCAGGTACCAACCTTGATTCTCTACCTCTTCTCTAGCCATGCACTAGGTGGTAGCATTTGAAGCTGGATGAGGCATGGCTGCTGCCCCTAAGAAGTGTCCAGTATAGAGGCAGGAAACAACCTTCTATACATTGCTGCACTAGAAAGCAGAAGAGAGTGAGCAGTGCGGTAGTGAGAGATGGAGCGGGCTGGTCTGGAAGCAGCAGCCACCACAGAGGCTAGACAGGAAACTATAGAACTATGCTCAGCCTGACCTAGAGCAAGATGGAAGACAGCAATCTCTGCCCCCTTTAAGTCTGTCCAGATTTCACTTACCTTAAAATAAATAAATAACCAACCTGCATGTATGTGCACCATGTGTGTACCTGGTGCTCTCGTAAGCCAGAAGAGAGCAACAGATGCCCTGGAACTGGAAGAGTTGCAAATGGTTGTTAACGAACCAAACCCAGACCCTCATCAAGAGCCTCGAGTGTGCCTAACCACTGAGCCATCCACCCACCTCTCTAAAGTTTGGAGTCCCTCTCAAGGGGCTGAAGGAATATGCTTCATATGGGAGATAAGAGAAACTCAGTTTCCAGAAGTAAGGACTTGGAAGTGTTTCCAGATGATGGTGGCGCACGCCTTTAATTCTAGCACTCAGGATCAGATCAGAGGTGGGCAGATCTCTGTGAGTTCAAGGCCAGCCTGGTGTACAAAGCTAGTTCAAGGACAGCCAAAGCTAGAGAGAGAGAGAGAGAGAGAGAGAGAGAGAGAGAGAGAGAGAGAGAGAGAGAGAGAGAGAGAGAGAGAGAGCAAGAGAGAGCAAGTGCGTGCCTGGTGTTATTGTTAGTCAGGAAGCAGCAGGCAAGAACACTGGTTGATGAATTCTGCAGACCATCTCAGATGAAATGGGCTCCTTATTCACTTCAGCCACTAGATGGGGACTGGACCTCTGGGAAGTCGTGCATCCTGGGAACTAAGAGAAACCTTTTCTTTCATAACTTCTCTAGGCACCCTGTGCCCTAGGGTGATCTATGGCTTTGCTGTGTGGGGACATGCATGATTTGAGGCCATTGGGACTTCAAGGCACTTAGGGAATCTTTTTTTTTTAAGATTTATTTATTATTATACATAAGTATACTGTGTCTTCAGACACAGCAGAAGAGGGCATCAGATCTCATTACAGATGGTTGTGAGCCACCATGTGGTTGCTGGGAATTGAACTCAGGACCTTAGGAAGAGCAGTCAGTGCTCTTACCCACTGAGCCATCTCGCCAGCCCCAGGAACTGGTTTTTTACAGTGCCGTGTTACATCTGCCTTAGCTAGGGACTGGGCTTGGGACAGGTGTGGCTAAATCATCCCTATCCTGTTTCCCTGCACTAAGATGGGTGTTTCTTTATCCTCAACAGGTTTATGTCAGTTGAAGGGAGTGGGGCCTGATCTCTCCAGGCGCTGATCTAATTGTAACCGGCCTGCCTGGTCCAACAAGCATTTAGGAGGTGAAAAGGCTAATTTGGGGTTGAAGAGGAGATTCAGTGGTTAAGAGCACTGGCCATTCCAGCTTACTACCTTCTGTAACAACAGTTAGTGGCCTGGTGCCCTCTTCTGGCCTCTTATAGGCACCAGGCACCCAAATGGTGCACAGATACACAGGCAGGCAAAATTGTTACAAACATAAAATTAACGGGGGTGGGGAGGCTCATTTGGTATCCCTGTTAGCTTCTCGGGTGTTTCTGCTCCAAGGATTCTGGAAGATTCTCTTGCTCTCACTTACCAAGATGGATTAGAAAGGCCAGAGGTAAGGAACCCAGATTTCAATGGAGACAGCTGGAGAATGTGGGCTTTGGCTCTATTTGTAGAAGGGGTGGGATTCCTGTACCCCAGCAGCAACCACCCCCCCCCCCCCCC
>NW_022196909.1:26708705-26715369 GCF_008632895.1 Mastomys coucha
CCCCCCCCCCGCCCTCCTGAATATCTCTAGTCCAGGCTCACTTCCTTAGGAACAATTTCAAGCGAAGCATCCATCACTGTGGTCCTCTGTGCTTCCTAGTGGCAAGCAAGCCATGATGGGGTACCACTTCCAATCCAGTATTCAGGAGGCAGGCAGGTAGTTCCAGGCCAGCCAGAGTTCCCTGTCTTAGACAAACAAACAAAAAAAAGAAATAAGCCTGGGGGTGCAATCCAATTGGTAGATAGCCTGCTTAGCATGCTTAAAGCCTTGGGTCACCCTCACCCTCATAAACTGGGCAGGTGGAGGCATCAGGTTCAAGGTCATTCATCACATGGGGAGTTCAAGGCTAGCCTGGCTCCTTCAAACTTCACAAAAGCACCCATGAGCTGGTGGTGACTTAGGGTTTTGTTGTGGGAATTAATAAAAAATGAATCTATCCATAAATTCCCTTTCCCGCCGGGACACACGATACTGGTAGTCCGGCCTCAACACTAAGTCCCGGCAGGCTCTTGCTATTTTCTCCCAGCTAGCACCAACATCTCACTCACATGCAATGCCTTACACACCCCCACAATCATTCATCTAGCTAACACCTAGGACCCGGTAGGTAATGCATGACTCTTAAGGCTTTAATATCCAATCAGGTTTATGTAATCATAAAGATCGCACAATTTACAAGATGCCAATACAATAATTTCGGAACCAAATAATAAAGACAATATTTTAACCCAGTTAATCTATTTTGTAAAATCCTTTGCTTGGTTGTATAACCACCCGGGGTCTGACTCGTCATCATTCTCTGACTCCATGATCCCCATCTCCTCCTCCTGCTCTCTGACCTTTCTCCTCCTCCACCTCTCTATTCCTGTCCAATCACAGGCAGGCCTGTCACTGCCCTAATGTGATTGGACAGAGAAAATGCTGCAACAGGGTTTCTATTGCTGTGACAAAACTCCATAACCAAAGAGAAGGCTGAGGACTAAAGGGTTTCTTTGGCTTACACTTTCACTGAAAGGAGCCCTGGCAGGACTACGGCATGAACCTGAACACAGGAGCTGAAGCAGAGGCCATGGAGGGGTGCTGCTTGATGGCTTGCTCCCCGTGGCTTGCTCAGCCTACCTTTTTTTTTTTTTTTTTTTTTATAGAACCCAGGACCACTGGACCACGATGGGCTGGGCCCCTCCCCCATCAATCACTAATTAGCAAAATGCCTTACAGCTGGTTCCCTCCTTTCAGATAACTTTAGCTTGGGTCAGGTTGACATAAGTCTATTCAGCACAGCCTGTGAGATGGCTTAGCTGGTAAAGGTCTTTGCTCCAAGGCCTCATGACCAGAGCTGGATTTCCCCAAGCCGACCTGGTGGAAGGAGAGGAGTGACACCTGCAAGCTGTGGGGCTTCTGACCTCCGGAAGTGCACTCAGCAGGCATACACTCAGCACGCGCGGGCGCCCACACACACACACACACACACACACTGGGTAAATGTAATTAATGATCATTGTTTAGTTAGCTGTAAGTTATAGCCCCAGGCCTCCTTTTCAAACCTGGTTGCTGTCCCCCAGTCCTTTGACAATGGATGAGTGACAGTCCATGGCTACCAGCTCCGGGGCCAAGTTCTCGGATCCTTAATCAGTATCCCTGCCTTTTTGGACTCATTGAGAGGTAGTGGGGTTTGGAGAGAGAGAACACAAAACTCTACTATGCTCTTTCTGCCTGCCCCTATCCTTGGGGTGCTGAAGACACCCCTCCCCTCAGAGACCCAGGATGACCCACCTGAGTCCTCTTCTATTAGCCAAGATGCTAAGGTTACAAGCAACAGACAGGATTGCCAACTAACACTGATGCTAATTGGAAACTTAAAGGAAGGGGGTTGGGCAGTCATTGGGTGGACAGCAAAGCTGGGTTACTAGGACCTACAGTCAGATCCAAAGCAAGAGAGTTCCCACTGGCTGGCATTTGGCTAGGGATGGGTGCACACTGCAGATTGACAGCCGCTCCAAAGCTGCATGCACGGAGAAGAGCTGGCTCCTCCAGGATACAGCGTGGTCCCTAACTGCCTGAGCTCAGTGGGCCCCTGAAAGTGTGTTGAGAGAGGATCTAACATATTCAAAGGCCATAATTTCCTTCTGGACAGGAAGCATTTCATGCCAGATCAAGAGGAAGCCCTAAAAAGCCTCTGAAAAAAAAAAAAAGATAAAATAAAAGCATCAAAATACATCAAAGGCTTTGGTGATCCCCATGCCTTAAGACTCACAAAAGCTTAGCATGTAAGGGAAAAGATGGCCCAAGTCAGTGGCTCTGAAATCACAAGGAACTCATCAGAGGAGCTTTTAAAGAGAGCATTCGCAAATGCCACCTCCAGATCCTGACCCATAGCGGGTAGAAGGAATAGCTCCTTAAAATCGGGGCGATCGAGGTGTGCGCCGGAAAGCCACCGGCAACAGCAGTGTTTTTTATCCCATGTTGCCATTTCCCTGAGATCAGAAAAGTCAAAATCAAAAGTTGGAATGAAAGAAACAACAACAACACAGTCACCCGAGGAAATACCAACCCTCTATGGACAAAGTCTGTCATTCAAAAAAGAAATCATCGGTAATTTGCATAAATTCATTTTATAGGGAATTAGAGATAAAGAGTGCGTGTTTATGCTGTTTTGGGACCTTTACAGCCGAGGTCAGTATTTTCCCCCACGCCACCAGACCTCCTTTTAAACGTCGTGATAAGCCCACCCCCCACCTCCATCCCCGAAGCGGAGTGGCTGGTGTGGGAACCAGGCATTTACTGAGTCGCTGGCCAGCTTTGCCTCTGTTTAAAGACTCCCTGGCTAGTGCGCCGCCCCTGCTGTGCGCAGCCGCACTCCAGACTCCCGGAGGAGCGCCACAGTCTGCCAATCTCGCCAAAAGGTTACATTGAGTTCTTTTTTTTTTTTAAAGAGCATCTCTCACTTTGCCAATGAGTTTGAACTTTTTGTTTGGTGTGGCTATTAGCCATATGTCCTGTACGGTGCTCTCTGCCGTCGGCAGTCCCTAGTGTGGTGTTCTTTAGGGGTTTCAGGGTGGGGGGTTCACCAATAGGTTCTAAAGGTTGTATTATTGAATGGGTCTAGGGCGGAACTTTTATGTGTTACCAGGACAAACCAGGAGGTGGCGCCAATGATCCTGTCGGTGATAAGAAGGCTGTGAACTCCAGGGCACACCTGGACTTGATGTTGGCTGGGCTCCTTCATTTGTTATATATGACCCAATATTCTCCAAATTGTTACAACGAGGCTGCCATCAGAGTAGCCTGCATCCGTGTGAACTTGACCTCTGTCAATTGTAGTAAAAGGAGTCTCTGGTTCCCAGAAGTGAAGTGATCAACCCTAGGCCACAGCCAGGAAATATTTTCATTTTTTGTTTGTTTCTTATGGCAGTGCCAGGGATTGAACCTTAAGCATTGAGCCTTCTGCATGATAGGCAAGTACTCTACCACCGAACCACACCCCTACCTAATACTTTAAAATTTAAAACAGGGGCTGGAGAGATGGCTCAGTGGTTAAGAGCACTGACTGCTCTTCCAGAGGTTCTGAGTTCAAGTCCCAGCCACCACGTGATTGCTCACAACCGTCCATAATGGGATCTGATGCCCTCTTCTGGTATGTCTGAAGACAGCTACAGTGTACTCCTATACATAAAATAAACAAATATATCTTTTTTAAAAAATGTAAAATAGAGCCAGGCGGTGGTGACACATGCCTTTAATCCCAGCACTTGGGAGGCAGAGGCAGGCAGATTTCTGAGTTTGAGGCCTGCCTGGTCTATAGAGTGAGTTCCAGGACAGCCAGAGGTACACACACACAAAGTAAAATAGATGGCTGGGAGCTGGGACTCGGAGAAAGAGCACTTGCCAAGCAAGTATGAGGTCCTGGGTTCAATCCCCAGCACTGTAGAAAAGCAACTATAAATAAAAAGAAGACCTGGAGAGATGGTTCAACTGGTAAAGTGCTTGCTGCAAGCATGAGGGGGACCTGAGTCTGACCCCGCCCCCAGAACCCGAGTCAAAAAGCCAGGGGCTGTGGCATGCATCTGTGCTGGGGAGCCAAAGATGGGAGGATCCCCTGGGGCTTGCTGGTTAGGTAGTCTAGCCAAACTGGTAAGGTTTGGTGTAAGCCAATAACAACTAATGAAGACATCTGACATTGCCTCTGGCCACAAACTCATACGTATATAGGTGCACGCAAGCACACACACACACACACACACACACACACACACACACAATATAAAACCTGGACAGATGGCACTTTGTTTTCTTGCAGAGGACCCTGGTTCCAGTTTCCAACCCCCATGCTCTCTGTAACTATCTATCACTACCATCTGTAACTCCAGCTCCAGCAGATCTGGCCTCCTCAGGCACCGGCCACAAACATGGAGCCGATGAATAAATCCAGGCTGAACACTCTTACACATAAAATAAAGATAAATCTTTTCTTAAGATTAAATAAATAAATAAATAAATAAATAAATAAAATAGAGTATTAATTCCTTTCCCTCCCCCCAGGGTTCCTGGCTCTCTGGGTCACGGATAAGACCTGAGACCCTCTGAGGAGCTCCATTTGAGGCTGACTGTGGTAGCTCAAAACCACACTTAGAGAGACACTGTACTGTGACCTTGCTAACTCAGCTGCAGGTATGGCCTTATGCTCATCAGGGTACCCTAGGGGCAGCCTTCATTATATCTTGAAGCCCCTGGGGACCCCTTCCAATTGGGGAATATAATTGGGCTCAGCAGATGCCAAGTTCACAGGATAGAATCGTAAGGGCAGCTGGCAGATCCCAGAAAGGTAGAGTGGAGGTTGTTAATGAGGTCCTGGCTGCCGGCGTGGGGTTCAGGCTGCTGGGGGTGTGAAGGCTCCAGGTCAGGGGAAACTGACAGGAATAGGAAGGTTTTCCTCTGGGATTATTCAGGGCTGGGAGCTGGGTTAAGTCTCGGGATGGATGGCCAGGTGTTTAGACATCAGAGATGCCAAGGTCATCCAGACACTTGTCACAGACAGACTTTGGGTAATGAGCTCAATTGACAGCTGAGCAAAAGAAGTAGGAGCAGCAGGTTAGGATGCAGCCTGAAAGGCATCCTGCAGCTCCCTCTACCTATCTATCCGCTCCATTATTATTGGCTGGCTATTGAGCTATTTACCATGATGAGGCACTGTCAGGATACCAGGAACACTGCAACCAATAAGACAGGGAAGACAGAGCCCTGCAGCCCAGGAGATAGCTGTTTGTTTGTTTGTTTGTTTGTTTGTTTCAAGACAGGGTTTCTCTGTGTAGCCCTGGCTGTCCAAGACCTCACTCTGTAGACCAGGGTGGCTTTGAACTCACATCCACTTGCCTCTGCCACCTGAGCAGTGGGCATGTGCCACCATTGCCAGGCTCTGAAGCACTCTTTTTTTAAAAAAAAAAAATATATTTTTAATGTGCATTCATCTGTGTAAGGATGTCAGATCTGCTGGAACTGGAGTAACAGACAGTTGTGAGCTGCTATGTGGGTGCTGGGAATTGAACTCAGGTCTTCTGGAAGAGCAGCCTGTGTTCTTAACCACTGAGCCATCTCCCCAGGCTCCTCTTAGGCATTTTTTAAGGGAAAAAGGACAGGAGACCTTCAAATAAATCATTGGCAGAGTGAAGAACACAGACAAGACCTAGTGAGAGGCATGGTGGGGGGCAGCTACTTAAAACCCCGTCATCAGATTCAGCTTCTCTAGGAAGACATTAGAGTTAAGAGAGGAAGGAGGGGAAGGGCCAAGTCCCTGGGGTTGGAAAATGTAGGGGAGGATGTGCAAGTGGCCCGAGCTTAGTGTGCAAAGGGGAAATGGAGAGGCCAGCAGTGATCAGAGCCTGCTGCAGGCTGAAGACCGAGTTAAGAGGAGCCTAGAGGTGAAGGTGTGGAAGGTGAGTTCGAAGCCAAGGGCTACAGGGATAGATGACTCAGTGGTTAAGAGCACTTACTGCTCTTGCAAAGGACTTGGATTAGATTCCCAGCATTCACATGGCAGCTCACAACCAACTGTAACACCCTGGGGGGGGGTGCATATGTACATGGTACACAGACATAAGTGCAGTCAAAATACTCATACATGTAAAATAAAAATAACAAATCTTAGAGAGAGAAAGAGTTCAAGGCCATTCTCAGCTATATAGTGAGTTCATGCTCATCGTTGGTGATATGAGACATTTAAAAAAGAGAGAGATCAGTCTGGGCCAGTGCCCTGAGGAGACCTTGGGTGCAAACTCCTCAGCCAGTCCCACAACACCCAGAGGAGGCTCCATTCCCAGGCACTCTAACATGCCCAGGATCATAGGATAAAATGTGAGGGGGACATAACACCCGTCCCAACACCGGGAGTAACTGGGACCAGCAGGACCCAGGCACGCAAGAATTCTGCCAGACCAGTAGCACGGGTTCCTTCCAGTCTGTCGGGGTGGTGCCCTAAGGAGACCTTGGGCACAAACTCCAAAGTGAGTCCCATAGTACCCAGGGGAGGGTCCACTCCCAGGCGCTCTAACATGTCCAGGAGCCCAGGAGCCCAGGAGCTCAGGATCCCAGGCTCAGAATCCCAGGATCCCAGAGACAGCTTGACTCTGAGGAGTTCTGACACAACCAGGATCACAGGAAGTACAGGCTC
>NW_022196909.1:26716171-26717147 GCF_008632895.1 Mastomys coucha
TAAGGGAAAAAGGTCAAGTAACATATAAAGGCAGGCCTATCAAAATTACACCAGACTTCTCACCAGAGGCTATGAATCATGGGCAGATGACATACAGACCCTACAAGAACACAAATGCTAGCCCAGGCTACTATACCCAGCAAAACTCTCAATTACCATAGATGGAGAAAACAAGATATTCCATGAGGAAACCAAATTTACACAATATATTTCCACAAATCCAGCCCTACAAAGGATAATAGATGGAAAACACCAACGTAAGGAGCAAAACTACACTCTAGAAGAAGCAATCTTTCAACAAACCCACACAAACCTAATTCCACCTCTTACAACAAAACCAACAGGAATTAATGATCACTTTTCCTTAATATCTCTTAATATGAGAATTAATATTACCAACATATCTGAATAGATTGAAATTCAAAAATATGAGGAATTAGAAATTTGTTGGCTGTCATCCAATAGTCTCTCTAATTTGGTAATTGGAGAAATAGGTCCAATATTGTACAATCCATATGCACTTTCAGCTTGTTTGTGACAGTGTCTTGCTGTGTACCACATAATGGTCTTGCAATCATGCTTCTCCTATCTCAGCCTCTCTATTAGTAGGATTGTTTATTTGATGTTTTTACACTATACTATGGTTTTCAGAACAGCTTACATATTTCAAAATTATTTATATAGACAAAAGAAATGTAGACAATCAATTTGGGAGGTGGCTCATAAGGGAAAAACAAAGAGTGAGACTGAATGCTTTGCTTGATATTTATAATTATTGTATCAATTTTGAAGAGAAGGACTTTATAAGTTACTCTTTTTCTGAGATGAATGCTCTTGAAAATCATCACAGCCAATGAGCCAGATTCTTACCCTCACCTAATGTCCTTGCAACCCTCCAAGCAGAACCATTGTTCATTTGGTGAATGACTTCATGGATAGACCATCTTAATACACATACCATTTCTTTTTTTTTTTT
>NW_022196909.1:26718140-26719009 GCF_008632895.1 Mastomys coucha
AAAAAAAAAACAGAGAGAGAGGAAGAGAGAGAGAGAGCGAGGGAAAGAGAAAGAGAGGGAGAAAGAAAGAGAAAGAGAAAGGGAGAGAGAGACAGAGAGACAGAGAGACAGACAGACAGACAGGCAGACAGACTGGATCAAGTGAGACTGCCAGGCAATCTAGACACACTTTCCAATTACACCTTTAGCTTTAATGCAGATTCTGAGAACTCCAGAGCACAGAGAGTGGAGCTTCGGAAATAGTAGCCTACCAGAAGAGAGCAGCCTGCCACCTCCAGCCTGCCGGAAAACCCATAGACAAGCCATGACATCCTCAGGACAAAGAGTTGCAGGACTTGGGCGGGTGTGGGGGTTGGGGGTGCGAGGTACAGGGGAGTGGCAGCGAGTGTGGTGGGATGGGGTGGGTTTTCTTTATTTAAACGTTCACTTATGGTGTGTGTGTGTGTGTGTGTGTGTGTGTGTGTGTGTGTTTGTGTATGTGATGTATATGTGTGTGGAGACATATATGGGATGTGAGTGAAGCTCAGAGGGCAAGTTGTGCGAGTGGGGTCTCTCCTCCTACCACCTAGGTCCCAGGGAACAAACTCAGGTCCTCAGGCTTGACAGCAGGCACCTTAACTATTGAGCCACCTCAGTGGCCTGGTTTGGTTTGGTGGAAAGGTCTCATGTAGTCTAGGCTGGCCTCAAACTCAGTGCCAAGGATGACCTTAAACCTTTCCTCCTCCTGCTTCTGGAGTTCTAGGTTTACGGGTGTACACTACCCCTTGGCTTGTGTGGTGCTGGGAATGGAACCTGTGGCTTTGTGGATGTTAAGTCAAACTTTCCACCAGCTGAGCTGCATCTCTAGCTCCTGGACCATGAGTTAAAAA
>NW_022196909.1:26720261-26734397 GCF_008632895.1 Mastomys coucha
AAAAAAAAAAAAAAAAAAAAAAAAGAATAGAAATTTAGCTCAGGATTCTGGAAGCCAAGAAGTCTAAAACATGGCCCATCTGTTCAGGGCCTGTTTCCTGCATCCTAACATGGTGAGGGCATTGCACGGCAAACTAGAACAAGCACGGGACCTGGAGAGAAGCAGGTCCATCAAGTGCACTTGCTGTTTGTGGTGATTTGAATATGCTTGGCCCATGGGGAGTGGCACTGTCAGGAGGTGTGGCCTTGTTGGAATAGGTGTGACCTTGTTGGAGGAAGTGTGTCACTGCCTGGACAGGCTCAGAGGGCTCCTAGTGCTCAGGCTCTACCCAGTGCAGAAGAGTCCGTCTCCTCCTGGTTGTCTTAGGATCAAGATCTAGAACTCTCAGCTCCTTCTGCAGCACTATGTCTGTGTGCATACTGCCAGACTTCCTGCTATGATGCTAACAGACTGAACCTCTGAAACTGTAGGCCAGCCTCAAGCAAATGTTTGCCTTTGTAAGAGTAGCCTCGGTCGGTCATGGTGTCTCTTCACAGCAATGGAAACCTTAACAGAGACACTGTTCTTGCAGAGGGTGGGAGTTCAGTTCCTAGCGCCCATGGCCAACAACTCACCAGCTCTTGTTCCAGGGGATCTGCTGCCCTCTTCTGGCCTTTAAGTGGAGAGAGAGAGAGAGAGAGAGAGAGAGAGAGAGAGAGAGAGAGAGAGAGAGAGAGAGAGAGAGAGAATATTTTAAAAATATAGAGCAAGTGTAATAGCTCAGGACGCTTCTTATGAAATCACCAATGTCATCACAGGAGCCCTGTCATATAACTTCATATAGATCTAAGTAGCTCTCTTCAATTTTAAGAAATTACTTACTTTAATAATTATGAACTCTTGGCTCTGCCTGCACCATGCCTGCCTGGATGCTGCCATGTTCCCACCTTGATGATAATGGACCGAACCTCTGAACCTGTAAGCCAGCCCCAATTAAATGTTGTCCTTATAAGAGTTGCCTTGGTCATGGTGTCTGTTCACCAGCAGTAAAACCCTAACTAAGACAGTATGACACATGAGACACAAAGAAATTGGAACCTTTCCTTTCTTTTCTTTAAAAGTCTCACATGGCTGAGGTTGGCCTCAAACTCTGTAAGTAGATGAACGTCTGATCCTTTGAAAGTGCTTGGGTTAAAGGCATGTACCACTATACAGCTTTATGTGGTACTGGGGCTCAACCCCATAGCTTCAGGCACGTTAGGCAAGCACTCTGAGCTGCATCCCCATCCAAGGGTTGGCTTTTCAGGGATGAAAAGCCCGTTAACTCTTCTTCGCTTTGGTCCTGATTCTTGTGCTTCCTTTGGCCCCAGCAGAACTCTCCGAGCCTCCCAACGGCAGCTGGCCCCCGAGTCAGAATGGGAGTGAAGCCGAGACCAGCCCGGCTGCCAGCCTCACCTTCTCCTCCTACTACCAGCACTCCTCTCCAGTGGCGGCCATGTTCATCGCGGCCTATGCGCTCATCTTCCTCCTCTGCATGGTGGGCAACGCTCTGGTCTGCTTCATCGTGCTCAAGAACCGGCACATGCGCACTGTCACCAACATGTTTATCCTCAACCTGGCCGTCAGCGACCTGCTGGTGGGCATCTTCTGCATGCCTACAACCCTTGTGGACAATCTTATCACTGGTGAGTATGACCAAGGGGCAGCAGGAAGGCCCTCATCCTTCGCTTCCACTTTCCAGCTAAAGACGGAAGCGGAAGCCGGGAAGACGGAGATCACCGAGCCTCTCGGCCAACTCTGACCGAGAGCTGATTAAGAATAACAAACCTAATGGGCTAATCAGTTTCTTTGTGTCAGGTATGATGGGATGTATGGTTTGTACGGTATCTTAATTAATCCCCAGAATAACCCAACCAAGCGTGCTTTGCTATTAGCCTCATTTTACGGATGAGGAATCAAGTTCAGAGCAGTTAAGGGGCTGGTCTGTAATTACTTAGCTTGTCAGTGTCAAGGCCAATGTGTCCAGTCTATTCGTTTCTCCTTTGGTTACACCCTCGGAGAGAGTTCCCATGGACAAAGTAGTCAGGGGAGAAATAGGAGGTGAGCAACTTTCTTCTGCGCGAAGACCTGGAAAATCCACTCCTGCCATCCGTTCTACAGATGATGCTCTTGTCCTTTAGGTAACGGGCTCCCATTGGCTGGAAGACTTGAGAGATAGGGATTGGCTGGCCACTGAGCTGGGACTGGGTCAGAGGTCTTTTAAATGAAACTAGACCATCACCTGCAAAGTCCCACAGAATGGTATCCACTCGTCTCTGATGATAAACCTGTCTTGTCTTTTTTTTTTTAAGATTTATTTATTTATTATATGTAAGTACACTGTCACTGTCTTCAGACACTCCAGAAGAGGGAGCCAGATCTCGTTATGGATGGTTGTGAGCCACCATGTGGTTGCTGGGAATTGAACTCAGGATCTTCGGAAGAGCAGTTGGTGCTCTTAACCACTGAGCCATCCCTCCAGCCCCAAACCTGTCTTGTCTTACTTAATATCAGAGTTTGGAGACCCAAGCTATGGAGCCCCTTCAGGTCTGAGGGGGAAGATCCCCCACCTCTCAGGGTTCCCAGCAGTTCCTAGGGAGTCCTCCTTGACCTGGGCTCCCTCTTTATACTGGGTCTCATGACTCTCAGGTCCACTGAGGGGAAGCCCAAGTGTGTGCAGGTTCCTAGACCCTAGAGTGAAGTCATGGAGAAGTTTCTGGCTGTGTACCCGGGGGAGATTTTACTTTCTGTTTGTTGAGTTCTGATCCCCGCAGAGAAGCCAAGCACAAACTGTACAACCTTCTTCCAGCACCCAGAGACAATCTAGATCTCGATCTGGCCTACGAATACTCCAAAGGGTATTTACTGTATAATTATTTACGTGACATTTTCAAAGGCCAAATTGTATTTTCTGTCCCTAGAGATAGCAAACTGATGGAATCAGCGGATGGAGGGAGGGTCTGCTAATTAAGGAAAGAATGGAAGCTTTCTGGGGTGATGCAATATTTCTGTACCTTGATGGAAGCTGCCAGACTGCATGTGCTCCTCAGAGCTGTGGGCCTGGACGCCAAAAACGGTGGGCTTTATTGTTTGTTGAACATAGTTTTAGTGTGAAACATGCCCATATTTTCGTCCATTTCCAAGCTTGGATAAACATGGTAGGTGTCAAGATGGCTGAGCAGGTAAGTGCTCGGTGCCTCAATGGTCCCCAAGTTTCATCTCTGAGGCCCATGCGGTGGAAGGAAAGAACCTACTCCTACAAGTTGTCCTCCGTGCATGCATGCACACATCAAATGTGATTTTTTTTTTTTTAAAAAAAGAGAAGGGCTAGAGAGATGGCTCAGTGGTTATAGAGATGGCTCAGTGGTTGGAGAGATGGCCCAGTGGTTAGAAAGACCGCTCAGTGGTTAGAGAGATGGCTCAGTGGTTATAGAGATGGCTCAGTGGTTGGAGAGATGGCCCAGTGGTTAGAAAGATCGCTCAGTGGTTAGAGAGATGGCCTAGTGGTTAAGAGTGTGTATGGCTCTCTAGAGGAGTTCTTAGCTTCCACACTGGCTAGCTTACAGATGACTAACTCCAGTTCAGGAAATCTAACACCTCAGGCTTCCATGTGCACTTGCATTCATGTGCACACACCTAAACACAGATATGCAGACATACACATATATAAATACATTAAAAATACGGTTAATCTTAAAAAAAAAATAAAGTCATGAAAGACAGGCAATAACTGTAGCCTCCCAGAAGAGCAACTCTGAGGCTAGAAGGGAGTCTGGGGTGTTTGCCTATTCTAGTACATACGTATGTATGTATGTATGTATGTATGTATGTATGTCTAAGGCTAGAAGGGAGTCTGGGGTGTTTGCCTATTCTTGTATGTATGTATGTATGTATGTATGTATGTATGTACATACGTATATGTTTATTTATTATGTATGTATTTATGTGTGCACTAATTTACTTATTTGTTGTTTTTTTTTTGAGACAGGTTTCTCTGTGTAGCTCTCAAACTTGCTCTGTAGCCCAGGCTGGACCTTGAACTCAGAGATCTGCCTGACTCTGCCTCCTGAGTGCTGGGATTAAAGGCATGTGTGCCCTGCTATTTTTTTTTCATTTTTTTACCTTATTTTATGTGTATGGGCATTTTGCTTAATGTATAAACGTGCACCCCACGCATCTCTGGTGCCTGCAGAGACTAGAGGGGGGCTTCAGATCCCCTTGAACTGGAGCTGTAGATGGTTCTGAACCACAATGTGGATGCTAGGAACCGAACACGGGTCCTCTGGGAGATCAGGAAGTGCTCTTGGCCACTTAGAGTTAAAGAATGATAGCAAAGCTAACATAGAATCTTGGCATATCCTTCACTCTCCTTCCCCAACAACCACAATGGAGTCAATGCCAGGAGAAAGCTTTCATATGTGATAACTCATCAGAGTTGAGTGGTTTTTGGTTTTTTGTTTTGGTGGGTTTTTGTTGTTGTTGTTTTGTTTTGTTTTGTTTTTTGAGACAGGGTTTCTCTGTGTAGCTGTGTAGCCCTGGCTGTCCTGGAACTCACTTTGTAGACCAGGCTGGCCTTGAACTCAGAAATATGCCTGCCTCTGCCTCCCAAGTGCTGGGATTAAAGGCGTGCACCACCACTGCCCGGCTTTATTTATTTATTTTATGTATATGAGTACATGCTGTAGCTGTACAGATAGTTGTGAGCCTTCATCTGGTTGTTGGGAATTGACTTTTAGGACCTCTGCTGGCTCCGGTTGGTCCTGCCTGCTCGCTCTAGTAGACACCGGCCCAAAGATATATTTATTATTATAAATAAGTACACTGTAGCTGTCTTCAGACAGCACCAGAAGAGGACGTCAGATCTGACTACGGGTGGTTGTGAGCCACCATGTGGTTGCTGGGATTTGAACTCAGGACCTTTGGAAGAGCAGTCGGTGGTGCTCTTACCTGCAGTCGGTGGTGCTCTTACCTGCTGAGCCATCTCACCAGCGCCCCCACTTACCCTCTTTTTGATTTTGACTTTTGCATGTGTATGCACGCATGAATACATTTTCTCACATACGTGTGAGTGTGTGCAGAGGTGCGGAGGCCTGAGGTTGACATCTCCTGCTTCAGCCCACCTGAGTAGCTGGATCACAAGTCTGTGCTAGCCCGGCCAGCTCACTGAAGTATTTTCTTAGCTCCCTCCAATCTGCCATAGGCGCCGGGTCATGATGTCAACACGTGTGGAAGCAGCTGATCCATTTCGCAATATAGGCTCTCTTGTTATTTTCTGTGATGCCAGGACCTGCACTTCCGTCCTGGGATCCTTGGCTAAGGATGTCCAGGTGACTAGGGCATCACTAAAGCAACCTCTTCCACCTTTCTTTAAAGGACAGATGTATGTACAGTAAAGCCAGGGTCAGGTTGGCTTCTTTAGCACTACAGATGCGGCACAGAACCTCAGGGAGACGCTCTTTTGGTCCGGCACTGGAGGGTATGTGCGTAACTAGTCTCCGTTGGAGGCCTCTGCAGGTGAGCAGTCTCAGACTGTAAACATCCTAGACACCGGGAAGAAGTTGCTAGTCTCTTCATACATTGGTTGGTCTGTCATAAACACTCTGGAACAAAGCCTGGTGGCACACACATTTAATCCCAGCACTCGGGAGGCAGAGGCAGGCGGATTTCTGAGTTCGAGGCCAGCCTGGTCTACAGAGTGAGGTCCAGGACAGCCAGGGCTACACAGAGAAACCCTGTATCAAAAACAAAAAACAAGAAAAAAGGAAAAAAATCATAATCATATTCTGATTTGTGAGGAGTGTGCCACCATTCATATTCTGATTTGTGAGGAGTGTACCACCATTCCCCTTGGGCCTGGCCCATATGGGTAATGGCTTTGCCAATGCCCCATAGGTCCAAGCTTTGGAGCCTGGACGTGGCTGTGCCCACGTCAACAATATCCATTTACTCAGAACTTCCCTCCTTCGGTGCCTCCTCTTCTCCCTACACCTTTATTAGATTCAGTTGAACCATTCGGGGAGAGCAGCATGGATCCGTGGGCAAGGCCCAGAGGAGAGCAAAGTCTTTGGCTTGATTGCTTAGGCAACTGCTGTCCCTTGGCTGTGAAGCCGGCACTTCGCCCTTTCTAATTATGAAGTACCCTGCGGGGTGATCCTCTGAGACCATGCAAATGTCATGGCTCATTATATTTTTGTACGGACTTCGTAGGGTTGCCGCCCATGACACTGCTTCCTATGCTGTTCCCTTAATGACATTCACATCCTCTGTTCTTACTAATTGCCTCTCTGCTTCCCAGCTTTTAATCCAACATGATTGTTTATTTTGTTGCTAAAACTGTTCCAGATCTGGCAATTGGAAGCTCACTGCGGCTGGCTTCTGCGTCCTTCCCCGTATACCACCATCATGTTTGGAGTATTTCCTTCCTTCCTAGTTCTACAGAATGTTCTAGATCGCCTCACATTGTTCTTACATCAGCCCTGGAATTAACTAGTTCTTTTAAAAGCCTTGTTTCCTTTGATTGGCATACACTAGCTCTTTCTATTGTATGTGCGTGCGTGTTTTGCTTACATACATGGTCGTGTATCCTGTGCATGCCTGATGCCCACAGAGGTCAGAAGAGGGCATCAGAGCTCCTGGGGCTAGAGAGTTATGGCTGTTGAGAGCCACTATATGGATGCTGGGGACTGAACCAGAGTCCTCTGCAAGAGCAACAAGTCGTCTTAGCTGCTGAACCATCGCTATGGGCCAAGAGCCTAATATTTAAAAGCAAAGGTATGACTTCCAGAGTGTTTATCAGTGGTAGAGTGTCTTGATTCTAGACTCTGAAGGGACAGAGTTGGAAAATGCATGCATATTGCCACAGAGTTCTTTGACACATCACATGTCTGTCTGTCTGTCTGTCTGTCTGTCTGTCTGTCTGTCTGTCTCTCTCTCTCTCTCTCTCTCTCTCTCTCTCTCTCTTTTTGAGACAGGATCTCACATGTAGTCTTGGCTACCCTGGAAGTCACTGTGTAGCCCAGGCTGGCCTGGAACTCAACAGGGGTCTACTTCCCAGATGCTGAGATTAAAGACACGTATCACCACACTCAGCTCCATCTTGACTCCTGTGTCTGGCCATGTGCTTCTATTTCAGAAACTGTGGTCCACACTAATACTTCAGATTCCAATCCCATATCAGAAACTACAGTTTAACTCACACCCTCCTCCTCTGTGTGTAGCTTTGTTCTCAGTGAGAACAAAAATCTTTGCTTATCCACATCCACTTAAGTATACGAGGGTGAAAATAGTATATACACTGTGGGTATGTGATAACAATGATAGGAGAGTAATAGACCTACTTCAAGGAAGGAACGGCCTCCCTCCTGGGCTGGATAATAGGCTCCAGACATCAGGCAAGGCTACATGACCTGAAGGTCGTAGAGACAATCAGCTGTCAACTAAAGGCCATCTTATTTTTTTTTAAAGATTTATTTATTATTATACATAAGTACACTGTATCTGTCTTCAGATGAACCAGAAGAGGGCGTCAGATTTCATTATGGGTGGTTGTGAGCCACCATGTGGTTTCTGGGATTTGAACTCAGGACCTTCGGAAGAGCAGTCAGTGCTTTTACCCACTGAGCCATCTCGCCATCCCCAAGGCCATCTTTCTAAAAGTGTTCACACTGGTGGACTGGTTGGCTCCTCTGTCACAGTCTCAGAGACCTCCTGACCCCTCCCTCACAGCGAAAGGATAAATGAGCCGTGTTTTCTGGAGGCTATGCGGCACATTGGCTATGTGGCTGGTGCTCTGCATTTTGTTGAATAGGCATCGCTCACCCTGTGGGGACCTCTGTCATTACAGGTTGGCCTTTTGACAATGCCACATGCAAGATGAGCGGCTTGGTGCAGGGCATGTCTGTATCTGCGTCGGTTTTCACGCTGGTGGCCATTGCTGTGGAAAGGTGAGAACCTTCCCTGGGTAGTTGTGGGTAATTCTGGGACTGGCACTGAGAGAGGGGGATACCTCCCATACTGGGCTAGCTGGAAGGCCATAGGAGAGCTCTGCTGAGAACCCACTCCACCCCTTTCTGAGAGGCAGAGGCCACTCCTGACAAACGTCATACGTTCTGAGATCTGCTAGAAGCTCAAGGCAGTCTGCCTCCTGGGCATCAGGAGTCTTACCTCTCCTTTGTTTGATCAGGAGTCTTACCTCTCCTTTGAGTCATGGGAAGCCAGAGCTAGAGGAGCCTGTCTGCAGATGGGCCTGGCATAGCTGGAAAGCACGAGCCTTGTTCTGTTTCTATATCCCATCTACCTGCTGGTTCCTGGAAGTCCTGACTTTACTCAGTCTGCATGCCTGTCACTTCTAGCCCCCTAGATTAAGAATTTCTCTAGATTATAAATGGCTCTGTATGTATGGCCAAGGGAAGCTTTAGCCTTCATCCCCAGGACACACATTTGTGACCCCATCCCTGCTCCTCATTAAGTAGTTCAGTGTGGCAAGGATACCGGAGGGGGAGCCTTCCCCCAGGGACCAGGACAGCTGGAGATGGCTTTTGTCCTCCTCTTTGTCCCACTCTGTAATGTTAGGACACTCATCCAGCTCCGTTGGGAGGAATTGTAGAGGTAAAATGGTTAATGCCCTACTGGGAGGCTAGAGGCTTCAAACAACTAGCTTTGAAAGGCACACGGATAGCTTTTAGTTCCTAGTGCAGAGCCCAGGTGATAATACGATTTCTTCCACATCCCCACAACCTCCTCTTGGTCTTTCTCTCCAGCACCAGCCTTTTCCAGCTCTGCCCTTTCTCGAACCTAATGTCCCCATCTCCTTCGCACCTCTACCTCCCCACCCCCACCAAACTCAGTTTTTATTGCTTTCGTTAGGCCAGCCTTGAATTCATCATGTAGTAGAGGATGACTCTGAAGTTCTGATCCTCCTCCCTCTACCTGGTCCTAGGCCTACAGGTGTATACCAGCATGCCCCACTTGAACTCAGGGCTTTTGGGCATGTGGGGTAAGGGTCCTACATGTCCAGCCCCAGACTCCTATCTGGCAGCTGGCATGATGGGGCTGGGTACCTCTCCACAAAGCCACTGACTATAGTTGGGTTATGGGAGCTGCTGTCCCCTCTAACTTAATTTTTTTAATTGACTTTTTAGTTGTGAGCCTTAGATTTTTAAGGAGTGAATCATCTCTTCAGCCCTCAACCTTTGTTTTCTTTTTCTTTTTTTTTTGGGGGGGGGGGTGGATTCAACACAGGGTTTCTCCGTATAGCCCTGGCTGTCCTGGAACTCACTCTGTAGACCAGGCTGGCCTCGAACTCAGAAATCCACCTGCCTCTGCCTCCCAAGAGCTGGGATTAAAGGCATGCTCCACCACTGCCCTGCTCAACCTTTGTTTTCTTATCATTGTGGAATAACAGAAGGATGTAAAACCTCTCCCAGTCATACTTATACTTTACCAAGCTCCACCCCCTCCAGGAAGCCTTTCCAAAGGATCATGGGGGTTTCCTCCACTTAGCGATTGCCACTGAGATGCCCGTCCGTACCACACCGGCTTCAGCACTCCTCTCTTCTCTGGAGAGGTCTCCAGCGTCTGATGCTATGAAACCAGAAGGATAGGGTAGTACAGGCTAAGGCAGAGAGGCTTGTCTAGACCGTGGGAAAGGAGACAAATGCTTTCAGGCTGGGACAACGGAGTGGGCAGGAGGGCAGGATACAGGTGGGCGACTGTGGCCAGCAGTCATTGGCACCCCTTCGGTCTAAACAGGTTCTGCCCTAAAGAACCACGTGGACTTGTAAGGGAGCCCGTCTCTTCGCTTCCGCCCAAACTACTGAGCCTGACCCCACAGTCTTCAGGAGGGTTGGCTCTGTTCTCTGGTGCAGGTGGGTGAGGGAAGGCATTCTGGGAAGTAGGCCATCCTCCTTTTTTCCCTCCCTTCCTTCCTTTACTTAAAAAGACGTATTTATTATTATATATTATATTATGTACATTATATATTATTATTATATGTAAGTACACCCCAGAAGAGGGCATCAGATCTCATTACGGATGGCTGTGAGCCACCATGTGGTCGCTGGGAGTTGAACTCAGGACCTTCCAGAGTGCTCTTACCCGCTGAGCGATCTCACCAGCCACTCTAACTGCCACTTCAATTAATTTCCACCTCCGTCCTCATTAGTAGCATAAGGAGACAATGACCAGCTCTTTCAGAGACTCTCCATGTGGTTGCTGGGATTTGAACCCAGAACCTTCGGAAAAGCAGTTAGTGCTCTCTTAACCGCTGAACCATCTCTCCAGCCCTTTTCTTCCTTTCTTAACTGTGTGGTTTTGTTTCATGCTTTTTGTTTGTTTGTTTGAGACAGAGTGTCTGTCAAACAGCCCAGGCTGACCTTGAACTCCTGATCCTCCTGCCTCTGCTGCCCAAGGAGTTGTTTTGGTTTGGTTTGGTTTGGTTTGGTTTGGTTCGGTTTGTTTGTTTTCCTTCATTCACAATGCCTCCAGACTGCAGTGGTCCTAGAGCATCCTCAACACCCCACAGAGCAGGGGTGGGGTGTTGATTATGGACAGGCTCCATTCAGAAGATAAACCAAAGTCTTTGAGCAACCGGTTTTTCTAGTCACCTATCCCTGTACCGATCTACACCCATTCTGGGACATTTGTCTGACACCCACTTTCAAGAGTATGCAGTTGAGCACTGGCCTTTGAACCACTACAGGGGGATAGCCTAAACCTCCTTCACCTCCCCCAGCAGCTCTCAACCCTGCCTTCTTAGAAAAGACGGGCTCTAAAACCCCTTAACTCTTTCCCAGAATAACTACGGTGGAGACTGGTTTTTGTTACGTTTTTTCTTTTAATGTTTCAGGAGAAGCTATGCAAAGTTAGGCTCAGGGAGGCACAGGGGAATGGACAAACTGGATTTCCAAGGTAGTCCTTGTTCCTTGGTGGCTGAGTGATCTTGTAGCAGTTGCTTCACACCTATGAGGACCTTTCCTAAAGTCAATTAAGGGTGAAAGGTGAAAGCGAGGCAGAAGGGTTAGCAGTTCAAGGTCATCCTCTGCAGCCTAGGAAGTTTGACGGCAGTCCAGGCTAGAGACCCTATTTCTAAAACAATAAATAGATAGGCTGGGCGGTGGTGGCACACGCCTTTAATCCCAGCACTTGGGAGGCAGAGGCAGGCGGATTTCTGAGTTCGAGGCCAGCCTGGTCTACAGAGTGAACTCCAGGACAGCCAGGGGCTACACAGAGAAACCCCGTCTCAAAAAACCAAAAAAAAAAAAAGATAAAACAAGTGTTTGACGAGAGTTATTGCACGCTGCATGCTTGCTTTCTTCCAGTGAGGTTTATGCTGTTGTACCCTGACTGTTCTCACCGGAGAGAAGGAAGCCAGGATGGACGCTAAATGAATCTGAAGTTCTTACTGAGCCACACAGGGCTCACATACTTCGTGACTACAAATCTAAAGAGGCAGCCCTAAACTGAGTGAGCAGGGAGTTTAGAAAGGTAAAACCCACGAGTTTGGTGAATCCCCTTGACATAGCTGTGATAGTTGTTAGCAAGCATGATAAGATGTGAACTTTTAAAAAAAAATTTATTTATGTATCTTATGTATATATGAGTACATTGTTGCTGTCTCCAGACACACCGGAAGAGGGCGTCAGATCTCATTACGGGTGGTTGCGAGCCACCATGTGGTTGCTGGGAATTGAACTCAGGACCTCTTGGAAGAGCGGTCGGTGCTCCTAACCACTGAGCCATCTCTCTCCAGCCCTAAGATAGGAACTTAAAATAAGAACAGGGCACAGTGGTCTGACTGTGGTATCTCTGCCCAGGGAGCTGAAAGGCTTGCCTTTTACAGACCCAGAACAATGCAGGTTGGCAAAAGTTCCTGCTCATACTGTAAGTGCCGGAGGGCCTGGCTGACCTCACTTTTAGCGGGAAGGCCAGTCAGGATTTAGTCAGCCTATCGGTTAAGATGACCCAGGGGTGGCCTGTCAATAGGCTCCACACACTCCACCTCACCCCCAAGTCCCAGCTCCTGAGGTTTTCAGGGGAATCCCTAAGCAGCTAAAATTTATACCTGTTACATTTGTGGTGTGCTGGTAAAGTGGCTCAGTGGATAAAGGTGTGGCTGCCAAGCCTCTTGACCAGAATTCAATCGCTAGGACCAGAATTCAATTGCTAGGACCACGTGGTAGAAAGATCGCTAACTGTTGCAAGTTATCTTTTGTGTGGAGAGGGAGAACTAAGCACTAAGTAAATGGTTTTTAAACAAGCATTTGTATATTCGCCTAGTCAGGCTTCCCAAGCACAGTGTTCACCACAGACTGGCTGTTATGCCCACTACTGAATGAAAGAAAAAAAAATAAAAAATAAAAGGAAAGGCCATGACTGCTTCTAGATATAATAAGCTTATTATAGATATGCGGGTGAGAACAACCAGAGCCAGGGACATATTGGAGAGTCCAGAGTGGTCGTGATCCTGAACCATCTAGGGAGAGGGGGGAGGGGAAGGGAGACAGGGAAACCAAGTACAACACCCACGAGGCCAAAGGTGCAATAAAAGGAAGAGGGAGGTAGCCAAAAATGTCCGGGTTTTATAGGGAAGAGCCTTTGCGGGAAGGGAGAGTTCAGGGTAGAGGGTGGAGTATGTCAGCCATACCCAGTAACAGGTAGCGACCAACGCAGGGAGAACCTGGAGGCCAGTTCCGCTTTGATATGGTAAATCAGGGACTTGTCCAGCTAAGCCGTCCTAAAATAAACATCTAAGCCTCTAGTGAGAGAGAGGCTGTTCCTTCCTCTTCAACAATTTCACTAAATCTACCTAAATCCAGCCTGGGCTCCAGAACAGTTTAGCCGGAATGAGCTGCCTCTTTCGCAAAAGACAAACCAATTTACTTGAAAATTAACCTGATTAGTGCCTAAGCTGTCCCCGGATGCTGCCTAAGTGTCGTGATGAATGTCAGGTATCTATTCCAGCAGTATCAGAAACTGACTCAAGTACGGTGATGAATGTCAGGTGTCCTCTCCCAGCAGCCCCTAACCAGGTCATCAATGGTCCGCTGGACCTCCTGGGACCCTCCCAGACTCCTCTGTTTCTCCTCCCACCTCTCGCTCGACTGCAGGTTCCGCTGTATCGTGCACCCTTTCCGCGAGAAGCTGACCCTCCGGAAGGCGCTGCTCACGATTGCGGTGATCTGGGCGCTGGCCCTGCTCATCATGTGTCCCTCGGCGGTCACTCTGACCGTCACGCGAGAGGAGCATCACTTCATGCTGGACGCACGCAACCGTTCCTACCCGCTCTACTCGTGCTGGGAGGCCTGGCCGGAGAAGGGCATGCGCAAGGTCTACACCGCCGTGCTCTTTGCGCACATCTACCTGGCGCCACTGGCGCTCATCGTGGTGATGTACGCGCGCATCGCGCGCAAGCTGTGCCAGGCCCCGGGTCCAGCGCAGGACGCGGAGGAGGCGGTGGCCGAGGGTGGCCGCGCGTCGCGCCGCAGGGCCCGCGTGGTGCACATGCTGGTCATGGTGGCGCTCTTCTTCACCTTGTCCTGGCTGCCACTCTGGGTGCTGCTGCTGCTCATCGACTACGGGGAGCTGAGCGAGCTGCAGCTGCACTTGCTGTCCGTCTACGCCTTCCCGTTGGCACACTGGCTGGCCTTCTTCCACAGCAGCGCCAACCCCATCATCTACGGCTACTTCAACGAGAACTTCCGCCGCGGCTTCCAGGCTGCCTTCCGGGCACAGCTCTGCTGGCCTCCCTGGGCCGCCCACAAGCAAGCCTACTCAGAGCGTCCGGGCCGCCTCCTGCGCAGGAGGGTGGTGGTGGACGTACAACCCAGCGACTCCGGCGGCGTGCCATCGGAATCTGGCCCCAGCAGCGGGGTCCCAGGGCCTGGCCGGCTGCCATTGCGCAATGGGCGTGTGGCCCACCAGGATGGCCCTAGGGAAGGGCCTGGCTGCAACCACATGCCCCTCACCATCCCAGCCTGGAACATTTGAGCTGCTCTGGAATGGGGAGGTCCAGTAGGCCTGTGGCCCTGATCCTTAACTATGATGCCTGGGCACAATAGCAGTATTAGAAGAGGGTGCCAAGATGCTTGCTGCCTTGATAAAAACCAAACCAAAACAAAA
>NW_022196909.1:26734553-26738277 GCF_008632895.1 Mastomys coucha
AAAAAAAAAAAAAAAAAAAAGAGGGAGACAGTGAGACATTGAAACCCAGGGAGAGGTGACAAGGTCTCACCGCTTGGAATCCCACTTGACCCAGACTCCAGTGAGTCTTCCCTAGGAAAATGTGTCACTGGGTGGGTTAGGAAGAGGTGAGCTCTGTCTACACACTGAGCCCCTGTGACCGAGTCCCCTGTGCTGTGTTACTGAGGCAGCTCCCCTTGGCCCTCTCCCGGGGAACATCCAAGCTCTCTGCTTGCCAGCGCCAGTGTTTCGGCTTGGTTTATTCCAGGGCTGCATCCACTCCAGCACGTCACAACAGAGCAGCTACAAGAAGAACCCCAGGGAGCTCGTTTAGATTGTAGGATGCTCTGGGCTGAGCCTAAGGGAGACTCCCCTCCCCTCCCTCTACCACCCTAAAGCCAGGCAGAGCTTCCAACAGTACCAAGAGCTCATGGGTAGTCGGCAAGGGAGGAAAGGAAGACAGCACAGTGCCAACTCTCCCCTCTGGAAATATCTTACTGGGCCTGTGAGCATGAACCTTTGTTTGGGCATTTCTTCCTTGCTTACTGGGAAGGAGAAGTTGGTCCATTGGGCTGTGGTGAGGCCCCTGCACGACACAAACCCTTCCACCGTGTGTGACTCACAAACCCTAAAAGCAGAGGAGAGCAGGAGAGCCTGCATGCACGCCAGCTCTCTCACCCAGTATGTCTGCCATCGTCTTGACAGATGCATGTACCCCAGCTCTCATCCAAGGTACGCTCTGTCACCTTGGCAGAGCAAAGCTTCTCCCCAGGAGGTAAAGAAATAGCTTGCCCCTGCTGATTTCTCCTGCAGCCTCAGTAATGCGCACTTAACTGGATGCGTTCTCACTTCCATTACCACAGTTGCCAGAAATTTTAGGAATTAAAAAAAAGGGGGAGGGGGGATGTTTCTGGGATCCAGGGCTCTTGTCCGAGCTCTTGCTGGCTCCTTAACACGCTCTGACTGGCCCTTTGCTGTTCCCAGGTCCGTCCTAAGCAATGGCCACAGCGGCAGAAGAAACTGCCTCACGGTTGGTTGGTTGTACATGTCCAAGCGTGTCTCTGAACACCGTCCTCTGACTCACATAAAATGTTCTTGCCATTTCACAAAGCGACCCAAGCCCAGTAGGGCCAGGGTCACAGGGCCGCAGACTGCAGTGTTTGGATTAGGCTTGCCTGGGACAGCTTGAACTGTATCCTGCCTTTCAGAGAAGGTGGGCATGGCAAGGGTGGAGAGCCGGAAACTTCCTGTCTAATGGTGAAAGGGTACGCCTTGAAGTGAATCTGAGGACTGGGCTTGGGGCAGGAAACCATTTCCATTGTGTGGGCCTTGTGATTTCTGGCCAGAGCTATTCTGAACTCTTTTCCTATGCTGAGGAAGCTGTCAAGCCCCCTCAAGGTGCTGCCTGGTCTGCGAGGCTGGGAGTGGTCAGTGTAGGCAGGCCAGGTGTGGTCTGAGCTGGTACTCCCAAGTCTTCGATGTCGATGCTGTATTAGTATCCCACACATGACGCAGTGGCCTGAGAATTGCTGGCTGTTTACCGGGAAGGCTTGTTACTCTGGGCTCTAAAAATAGGCCAGACCGAGGACCGTGTCAACCCTGTCCCTGTGACCCCTGGGAGCTGTGGGATAGTTACAGTCTGCTCTCTGCTCTGGCCTTCCGCATGGCCTCCCAGAGACGAAAATCGCAGCTCTCCTGAGAAATCCTGCCCACCAAGGCCTCTCTGCTTTAGTTTCCCCAAACTCCCTGCTTTGAGAGTCCGTGGTTAGCAAAAGGCAGCACGCCTGGCACGGGTGGCAATCCCTGTGAGTCGTCCTTGTCCTTGCTTGAGCAGAGGCGATACCTGCCTGCCCATAGGCTTCGTCTGAATGCTAACAGGGCATGTCTCAATGCTCTAGAAAAGCCAGCAGCGTGTGAGTGCTGGGAGCTTGTTTCTTCATACATGTGTTCAAATACACCCAGTGTACAGACTTCCCCAGTAGCTACTTTGAAGTGTACATACAGTTCAGCAGCACTGAGTATTTGTGTTGCAATTTAACAAGCACCCTTTCTAGCACTGTATTAGCCTAAATGAGAACTGTGCACCCATTGACACCAACTCCCCATCCCTTCTCCTCCCTACTACTCCTCTCTGCTGCTCCTCCTAGCCACTACTCTGACTTTGACACTCCTCTGGTTCCCTACAAATGAAACCACTCAGTCTTTTTCCTTTTGTGATTCTTATGACAACATGAACACCTTTCAAGCTCCACTCATGTTCTTGCATGGGTCAGAATTCCTTTCCTTTTGTGGCTAGACACTATTCGGTTGTATGTATGTCTGATATCTTCCTTCCCCGGCAGTGTGTTCTTGTTTCTGGTTCAGCTGTTACAAGTCACTACATATGCATGGGGGGAGGTAGTGGGGGGTGTTAGATAATAAAATCAAGTCTTGAAAATAATACCCAGGTGAGCGCCAAGGATAGAGACTCCCAACACTTCTCTCAACTTGGCATTTAGGGGTAACGGAGCCTGTGCTCAACCCAGCTGCTGTCCATCTCCCTCTTCTGTGTTCCTTCTTGGCTGGAGAATAAAAACAAACAAACAAACAAAAATTATATGTTCTGGTTACAAGATATTTGTGTGATGCTTTTTTATAACTGTACCTTTGTCAGCCTCATGAGATCACTGTGTCCCAACACGTGGGTCTGAGTGCGTCTCTGGTGCCTGCAGCACTCAAACACAATCAAGGAAGACCTCCCTGAGCAGCCATATTCCCTCTGTGACCTGTCAGGTCTCCTAAGGTGACTGATCCTTTCGTGGGTGGAAAGTTTGGAGAGGACCAGTCCGTGATGGGGAAGGGATCCAGAGGCCTGTGTACATTGAGAGCCCTACCCGAGGGGGCTCTTGGAGGGATGCCGTGTCCTTCCGTGCCATGGGCCACAAGAGTCGCCATTCTCCAAGTGGTCCCCACAGATGAATGGGCTCTTGACTTCCCCAAGACCATGCGAACACATCTGACCAATGTGAGGGAAGGCGGTGCCCACCAGGGCCCACAAACCACAGACTGGCCGGCCTTGGGCCACCAGCTTTCTCTAGGGGCCTGGAGGATTCATGGGCTGACTTGGGTTGGAATAGAAGCTGGAACTGGCCAAGGAACCCAGGAGCCCCTCTATCATTAAGCTACTGTGCATTCATCCTGAAACCAAGGGCGAGCCAAGCCCAGGGCTGGAAGGACAAAGCATTTGCTATTAGGCTCTGGACCTCTTTGTAGCCTTTTCCCTCAGCTCACCTCTCAGAGGTGCCATTGAGAAAAGACAGATGAGAAAGAGATGACCCGCGGCTTCATCGCAAGCAAACAATGCTGAGGCAAAACAGGTTCCTTGGTGAATAACCCGGTTATCACTGGTCGCTTGTTTCTCTACAAACGCTGCACTGCAGAAACATGGTGGAAATTTGACAAAACAGAGATAAGAAAAGAAGCAAAAGCAAAGCATTTCAAAGGTATGGGGGGGACACACGTTTGGCCTGTGAGCGTAGATGTGTCTGTATTTATTTTTGGAGCACCCTAATGAGGGGGGTAGCACATGCTAGGACTCAGCCGTCTGCTCTGACCATTCAGGGCACCTGAACAGTTGTATCTTGGATTCACCAAAGATATTTTCTTTTCTTTTTTCTTTTTTTCTTTCTTTCTTTCTTTCTTTCTTTCTTTCTTTCTTTTTTTTTTT
>NW_022196909.1:26738337-26748274 GCF_008632895.1 Mastomys coucha
CAGAAATCCGCCTGCCTCTGCCTCCCAAGTGCTGGGATTAAAGGCGTGCGCCACCACTGCCTGGCAACCAAGGATCTTTTCATCCTTCTGAGATGTGTTTGCCCTTCTCCCCAATCCCAGAAAACCGCCCATCTGTCCTTAGGGTTTTTTTTTTTCCCCCTTTTTGAGGGTGAGTAGTACTCCGTTGCGTTGCGTGTAGTGACCGAGTCTTATCTGTTCACCGGGTGACCATCATTTGGGTTAACAGTTTGACTATCGTGGGTGAAGCGGCTGTAGTATTCCTGCACACGCCCTTCCATATACAGAGATGCTCAGTTCTCTTGGTGAACAGGGAGGGAGGTTCCTGGGATGGGCTCTGAGTTCTGTCTTCTAATCTTATAGCATGTTCTCACAGGCACGGTGAATTGCAGTTGTTCTGTGTTTTGGCCAACAGTTTGGGTTATCATTTTTTCTAAAGTTCTCCTGATGACTAGTGATGTTATGTACCTTCTCCTGTGCCTAATGGCCGTCCTTATCGCTTTTTATTTTAAGCGACTCTTGTTTAAGGTGCTAGCTGTTGTGACGACATAACCGACCAAGGCAACTCAAGGACAGGAAAAGCTATTCTGGCCCACGGTTTACAGATGCCATTCAGTGTGGTGGGAAGTTGTGGTAGCAAGAGTGGTCCAGCTATGGTGAAGGACCGTGAGGGTGCTGGTTACACTGCCTCTGCAGCCAGGAAGCAGAACAAGATGGATGCTGGAGCTCAGCTTGCTCTCCCAGTTTTCCCTTTTTATTCAGTTAGAGACCCCAGCCCATGCATGGAGTTGCCAACATATGGGCTGGGTCCTCCCTCTTCAATTAAACCTCACTGGAAGTAACATCACTTATAGAGGTGTGTCTACCAGGTGATTCCTGATCCCGTCAAACTGACAAAAGTTAACCCTCACAATTATTATTATCTTGGTTTCTAAGACTCCCATTTCACTAGGTAACCCAGGCTGGCCTTGAACTCACTAAATCGCACAGGCTGGCATTACAGGCCTGTCATCAAGAATGGGTTTATACAGCCTCAAATTCTAGCACTTGGAGCCGGGCGGTGGTGGCGCACGCCTTTAATCCCAGCACTTGGGAGGCAGAGGCAGGTGGATTTCTGAGTTTGAGGCCAGCCTGGTCTATAGAGTGAGTTCCAGGACAGCCAGGGCTACACAGAGAAACCTTGTCTCAAAAAACAAACAAACAAAAAAATTCTAGCACTTGGGAGGCTGAGGCAGGTGGATTTCTGAGAGTTTGAAGCTAGTCTGGTCGACATAGTGAGTTCCAGATCAGTCAAAGCTATATAATGAGACCATGTCTAAAATAAAATAAATGAGTTTGTGCAAAATAAATGACTAGATTTGGAGTGATCTCTTTTTTTTTCCTTTTTTTAATATTCCTATTCTTTTTTTTTTTAAAGATTTATTTACTTATTATATTTAAGTACACTGTAGCTGTCTTCAGACAGCCCAGAAGAGGGTGTCAGATCTCATTACCGATGGTTGTGATTTCTGGGATTTGAACTCATGGAAGAGCAGTCAGCTCTTAACCGCTGAGCCATCTCTGCAGCCCGGAAAACAAAAATCTTAATAGAGAGAAGAAGCTATATGTTTAACTGGAGTAGAAAGCCAGAGCCAGCCAGAGCAAGCAACATGTGCAAAGCCCCAGAGACAGGAGAGGGATGGATGAATAAGGGGTTACTATGTAGCAAAATGCTACTGACTTTTAGCAATTACACTTCTGATCAACTCAAAACACTTTATTCAGTGCTCGTTAAGTTGAAGGCATGGGCTTGGTGGGTAAAAGTGTTTGTTTCACAAGTCCAATGACCAGAGTTCAATCCCTGAGATCTGCCATGGAAGGAAATAAGTGTTTCCACAAAGTTGACCTCTGACCTCCACAAGTACACTGTTACACCAATGCACCTGAACTCACACACACACATGCATGCTTGCATGCATGCTTGCATGCACAGGCACAGGCTTGCATGCACACATGCACATACCCCAGGCATGGTACCAAGTGCTTTCTGTCTGTTGCTTATCAATGGAACACAAGCTGAAGGCTCTTGTCCTCCCTGTGACTGCAGTGACCTGTCTCTCCTACATTTGAGAAACTGAGATTCAGAACTGAACCAGGAGGCTTGATGGAGGTTTCCTATAATCCTAAAAATAAGCCCAGCCAACCACAGGCTCCGGGCTGCTGCTTTGGTCTCTGGCCACATTTCCATCGCATTCAAAGGCTCCCAAAGGTCTGAGATGGAAGGAACGCCAGCCGCCCAAGGTACAAATACAGTCTGGTCCAACACCACAGCAAGCCCTCCAGGGAACCCCCGCTCCCTTGCCCTGTGGTCACGGAAGGAGCAAAGACTCCTGGCCTGACTGTCACATCCTGCCCTGTTGTTTGTGTTCTCTTGCTAACTGCCTAGGCCTGGTCTTCGAATCCAGCCACCAACAAATGTCGCTGTTGTCGTGTAGACCAATAAACATGGGTGGAAAAACCCAAGCTTAGTGATTTGGAGAAGTCAGTTTATCTGTGGCCTGGCCAGTGGAAGTATTAAATCACCCAGTGTTTGATTGAGGGTGTTTGCTATCTCCCCCCCCCCCCACCATTCCCCTGCTCTCTTCCCCTTCTGTGCAGAGGTCAGAGTAACCAGACACTGAAAAGCCTTCATTGCCCTCCTGGCACCCAGGGAAGGACCCTTGTTTGTCGGGTGGTCCTCTGAGCCCACGTGCCCTAGCTAGACATAATCACCTTCTTTATTTCCCCCTTTCCAGATCTCTGGAAAATGATCCTGGTACCTCTGCCCTAATTTGCAGAAAACAAACTTGTGAAAGGGTTCGCATGTCTCATTTTTTAGTTCCGTTCCCTTGGTCGTTTCTCTCACTGTTCGTGTCTTCATGGTGAAGAAAAGGGGCGGCGGTCGTGGCTTTCAGGCCAAACAGCTCTCTCAAGAAGATGGAGAACCGGTGGTGCCCCTCTAAGCCGCAGGAGACGCTCATTTTGATGGAACCGAAGTGAGTGTTATTGAGGTGTAGACATTGTTGCTTCCAAGTCTATATAGCACAGAGAAGGAGAAAGACAAACAACATGGCAGGCTTTTGTAGACTGCTGTCCAGTGGGTTTAGTTTGTTTTAACTTTTTAAGATTAAAAGCTGGAGAGATGCCGGACGGTGGTGGCACACGCCTTTAATCCCAGCACTTGGAAGGTAGAGGCAGGCGGATTTCTGAGTTCGAGGCTAGCCTGGCCTACAGAGTGAGTTCCGGGACAGCCAGGGCCATACGGAGAAACCCTGTCTCGAAAAACAAAAAAACAAAACAAAACAAAAAGCTGGAGAGATGGCTCAGTGGTTAAGAGCTCTGACTGCTCTTCCATGAGTTCAAATCCCAGCAATCACATGGTGGCTCACAACCATCCGTAATGAGATCTGACGCCCTCTTCTAGAGTGTCTGAAGACAGCTACAGTGTACTTACATACATGAAATAAACAAATAAATCTTTAAATAACAACAACAACAACAAATGGCTGGGCATGGTGATGCAAACATTTAATCCCAGCACCTGGGAGGCGGAGCGGTCAGTTTCAAAGTATGTGTATGTGTGTCTATGGAGGGCATATACACGTGGGAGCAACTGCTCACTGATTCCAGAAGATGCTGGATTTCCTGGAGCTCCTGGGAGGGGGGAGTGCGGGGCGGTGGTGGGGGAAATGAACCGGAGTCATCTGCAAGAGTAGTAAGTGATCTCAGCAGGGCAGAACTGGCACAAGCCTTTAATCCTTGCTCTCTGGAGGCAGAGGCAGGTGGATCTCTGAGTTTGAGGCCAGCCTGGTTTATAGAGGGAGTTCCAGGCTAGCCAGGGCTACACAGAGAAATGCCAAAAACAAAACATAACAAACAAAAACAAACCTAACCAAGCAAAATAGTAGTGGTACTTGTAACTGTAGAGCCATCTCTCCAGCCTGTTTTGTTTTTTAGACAGGGTCCTGTTTAGTCTAGGCCAGCCTCAAACACTCTGTGTAGCTGAGGGTGATGTTGAACTCCTGATCCTCTGTCTTCATGCCCCCAGTAATGGGTTGGTGGCTGTTCACCACCACGCCTGACTTTTTTTTTTCAAGACAGGGTTTCTCTATATAGCCCTGGCTGTCCTGGAACTCACTCTGTAGACCAGGCTGGCCTCGAACTCAGAGATCCACCTGCCTCTGCCTCCCAAGTACTGGGATTAAAGGTGTGCGCCACCACCGCCTGGCTTTAAATACTTTTAACATTTATTTTTGTAAAGAAAATTTTTAAAAAGACTTATTTTATTTATTTTATGTGTATGAGTACACTGTAGCTGTACAGATGGCTGTGAGCTATCATGTGTGTGATTGCTGGGAATTGAACTTCAGGACCTCTGCCTGCCAGTTTGCTTGGGCCCTACTCGCTCTGGCATGATTCACTGTAGCTGTCTTCAGACGCACCAGAAGAGGGCATCCGATCTCATTATGGGTGGTTGTGAGCCACCGTGTGGTTGCTGGGATCTGAACTCAGGACCTTCAGAAGAGCAGTCAGTGCTCTTACCTGCTGAGCCATCTCGCCAGCCCTGTAAAGAAATTTTTTTTATCCTAGCTAGCCTGTATAAAAGACACAGAAACCTAGTATTTTATTTACAAGCTGTAAGCCTCAATTGGGCGGGTTCTACACTATTCTCACCTATATCTAAATCGTATGCTCCATGTGACTTGCTGTTTGAGTATGCTTCAGGCCGCTTCTCCTCCATCAGCCTGTCCGCTTCTCCTGCCACATGCTCATGATTCATTCGGCCTCACAGCAGCCTCAACCTCTTTCCATCTTCTTCCTTGCTCTCCCCTTGGTCTCTCCTGAGACCCCCTTATTCAATCCTCAAGTCCCACCTTCCCCTCTCTACTGCCCAATCACAGGTTCTAGCCTTTTATTAACCAATCAGGTCTAAGTTGGAGAGCAAGGTTTACACAACGAAGGCCAGTGTACGGGAGAATGCACCCCTCTAGACGGCAACCAGATCTTGGGGTTCAGAATTTACCATTTGTATACATAGCAACAGACCAACCCCCAGTGTACTTTTTAAATTATTTATGTATATACATATGTGTCTTGTGAGTGTACCCCATTATGTGTAAGTGGTGGTGGAGGCCAGAGAGGAAGTGGGATCTCCACCCCAAGAGCCAGGAGGTAGTAGTGAGCCACCTTATGTGAGGAGCTGGGGGATTGAACCAGTTTCTCTGGAAGAACAGCCAGTGTTCTTAACTCAGTATTCATGGTGTCTAATGCAGCAGGAAGTCAAGGCCTCCTTGAAATCAAAAAGCCTTAACTGGACACTAGAGTTCGTGAGAGAGTCTCTCATGTACCCAGAGAGGACGGGAAACCGTGGGAGATGGCAGAGCCAGAGCAATCTCAAACTGAGAGCATGTCCCCTCTCTTATTTGACAGTCCATGAATCCTGAGGTTAAGCAGAATCCCGGGCTCTGCATCCCTTTTGGAAAAAGTGTGTCTCTGGAGGTGGGTTTTGAAGTTTCAAAAGCCCATGTCAAACTCTCTCTCTCTCTCTCTCTCTCTCTCTCTCTCTCTCTCTCTCTCTCTCTCTCTTTCTCTCTCTTTCTCTCTCTCTCTGCCTGCTGCCTGGGATTAGGATGTAAAGCTCCTAGCTTCTTATCTGTCTGCCTTTCACCATGATGATCATGGACCAACTTCTAAAATGGAAAGCAAGCCCCTAATTAAATGCTTTCCTCTATAAGAGTTGTCTTGACCATGGTGTCTCTTCACAGCAATAGAACAGTGACTAAGACAAAGGGGTATCTTAGATAAAACATAACTTTAGCAGGGTTTGTAATTCCCAAAATTAACCTGTAAGCACCCCTTGCCAGGAAACAGGTAATTTCCTGGAATGCTGGGAATTGTAGTTCTTGGGAAATAAGAGTAGCCTATACATTTGTCTTTATAAGTATCTGTAACACATGGCACAAGGCCATTCTCAGATGAGAAATTCTTGGGAATGATCCTGACAAAAGCCCATCTCTTGGTCAATTATTTAATATTTAATAAATACTTTCTTTAAATTTGTCCCAAAATGGTGAAGTTTGTTTGTTTGTTTCTGGCAAATCACAGGATGGACAGATTCACTAAAAATCTTAGTATCACAACTGAAGAGATGGCTCAGAGGTTAAGAGCACTGACTGCTCTTTCAGAGGTCCTGGGTTCAATTCCCAGCAACCACATGGTGGCTCACGACCATCTGTAATGGGATCCGATGTCCTCTTCTGGTGTGTCTGAAGACAGCAACAGTGTACTCGCATACAATAAAAGAAATAAATCTTTTTTAGAAAAAAAATAACTTAGGATCTATCAAGTATTGTCGGGGAGGGTCATGAACTTCTCCACCTTTCTGTAAAGGCCAAATGGGGTAAAAAAAAAAAAAATCACACTATGGTACAATCCTTCCTACAAACAAGGGTCCATGAGGTTGGTCAAAAGGGTTAGGGGACAGCTTGAGGGATATCAGAAATGGATTGCCAGAGGCAGCCTGAGGTTAGCCTGAAGGGCGGGAGCTAGACCAGCACATGGAGAAGGTGTGAGGCAGGAAGATAGCTTATACATCTCTTCTGTTTCCTTTGTGAGGGGGATTGCCTTAGGATTTGCTCTGGAGAGGTCTCTCTGGCTCTCCCTGCTATACATCTCTCTCTCCCCTTACCCCTATATTTTCACTCTAAACGAAGCTACTCTTCAGGTTTTAAAAGTTAAACCTCTCAGTCCCTTGAAGGCTGTATTGCTGTGTTTTATCCTATGTACTGTTTTTGTTGTTGTTGTTGTTGTTTTTGTTTTTCTGACTAATGCTGTCTTCTCCCCCAACCTCAAGACCCAGTCGCCATCTTGCTTTGAGTACTTTCTTCTTATAAAACTTCACTTCTGAATGGAATTATTCGTCACCTTTCTTTTCCCAGAATGACCTCTGGGAGGGAAACCGAGCCAAGGAATGTAAATGTGACTCTTCTTATGGATTTCCCTGAGAGCAGGAAGCAAGCAGCTGCCCCCATTGGCCCAGCCAGCCTCTCACATGGGAATGCCCTGTTACATATTCCTCTCTAGAAGAAGCCCTTCCCCTCTTCACCTTTGGGTCATGGTCAATCAAGGGTGGGAGAACAAGACTGATTTAGCTAAACCCAGGCTCATCCTGAGGTCCTACACCACATCCAGCCTCTGACCTCTTCATCTAGGGAAGGGGTGGAGGCTGTGGAGAAGAGGAACCCATGTGAAACAGTAACTTTTATTCTCCTGACGAAGTTGTCCTCTTGGAGACTTACTGCCTCCATCATGCTAACTTGGAAGCTTCTAGCCTCCATATGATCTTACCTAGGCCTAGAATGTTTTCAGCCTCTGAGACTTACTGCAGAATAGGCTCACCCTTTCTAGTTCTTTCTGTACTCTGGCTGGCTGGTTCAACTCCGCTCTTCTGGCTCAAACTCCTCTCCAAGTTGACTGATTCAATCTGGCTTCTCTCTCGGCCTCTGATTTTTTTGCTCTGTTTGGTGTCAAACAAACTTTAGCAATCTGTTCTAATCTTCTGGCTCATTCTCATTCTCTGGCTCGTTCTGTCTTTGCCTGTGTCTAGCTTGTTCTCTCTTTAACCTGTCTCTATAAAACTCTCCTAGGAAAACTGCTTCTCTCTCTCTCTTTCTCTCTCTCTCTCTCTCTCTCTCTCTCTCTTTCTGTCTGTCTGTCTGTCTGTCTCTTTGTCTCTCCCTCTCTCCATTGCTCACTCTTATAGCTCTCCTTTCCCCTCTCTTCTCATGAGAAGTGGGTATATCCTATTCTGTCAAATCTTTCTCTGATTCATCACTTTGTCTGCCACTCAGGTAGACATTTGCTTTCAAACATGGCTGCTTCCGTCTACAAACTAACTTTACCTTCACTGTTTGGGATTAAAGATGTGTCCTAAGCTTTAAAGAAGATTTAAAGAAGATGTTTGGAATTAAAGATGGTTCAGAGCACTGACTGCTCTTCCAGATGCCCTGAGTTCAATTCCTAGCAACCACATGGTGGCTTACAACTATCAGTAATGGGATCTGATGCCCTCTTACGGTATGTCTGAAAATAGTGACAGTGTACTCACATACGTAAAATGAATAAATCTTAAAAAAATATTCAATAGGACAGTGGTGGCACATGCCTTAATTCCCAGCACTTGGGAGGCAGAGGCAGGCAGATTTCTGAGTTCAGGGCCAGCCTGGTCTACAGAGTGAGTTCCAGGACAGCCAGGGCTACACAGAGAAACCCTGTCTCAAAAAAACCAACCAAACAAACAAACAAAAAAACAAAAATATATTAAATAAATAGATTAAAGGTATGTTCTAAGTGCACGTCTATATTCCAGCCAGAGAGATTAAAGGTATGAGCTAAAGACTGAGCCACACCCAGAGACACAATCTCAGGGTTCACCATATGATCGAATATCCTCAGCACACTTGAGCATCGTCAGGAGAGAGGTTCTTCACTTTGGGGCTTCACTATAGACATCACTCCTGTTACCCACAGGATTCTCTTCTCCAGCATGAATTCCACAGCCATGCCCAAGTGAAGAAGGAAGAGAGGGCCTCTTCCCGTATGGCTCCCACAGAAGCAAGAAACCTTTCCCAGAAGACGTCCCTTATATTACCATGAGTCACACGACCACAATGAAACCAGACATTAGCAAGGAGAACAGAGACATTGTGATTAAAGTAGACTAATCAGGACCCTCCTCAGGGGTTGGCAGTGAGTTTCATGAAGCACAAGGGTGCTCAGGAACAGGTGAATGATGGTCTCAAAAACAACAGCCCTGAGGGGAGGAAGGAGAAAGAAATCAGGACTAGGTGAACCAGGACTTGGTGACTAGGATGAACCGAGAGAAACCCCCAGGTCAGCTGCATGGGGGTACAGCGTTGCAGAGATAGAAGATTTAAAGAAGAGATGGTGAGCCTGGTCTTAGACTTGTTAACAAGGAGATGCTCATGAGCCACCTGAGCAGGGAAACCAGCTGTGTACAGGGGTGACTGCCCCCTTCTAAAATCCCGTATGTCTTCTAAGATGTGAGCATTCCTCGCATCCCTCCATGGTCTCCTTTTCTCTAGCCTTCCAGAATACACGGGCTCCTCAGGGTTCAGTCCCCTGCCCTTCTCATTCCATGAAGTTTCTCTAGGTCAGTAGTTTTCACCCTGTGGGTCGTGACCCCTTTGGGGGGGGGGTCCAAAAACCCTTGTACAGGAATCCCCTACAACCATCAGAAAACACAGATTATGATTCACAACAGTAGCAAAATAACAGTTATGAAGTAGTAACAAAGGTCATTTTATGGTTGGGGAGTCAGCAGGCCATGAGGAGCTATATTAGAGGGCAGTACTCTTAGGAAGGCTGAGGGCCACTGCTCTAGGTGGCCTCCCCTTCCTTCTTCAGCTCCCACTGCCCACGGCAATGGCTCCAGCTCACTTTTCACGTCTGACTTCCAGGCCCATTTCTAAGCAGCCAATTTGGACTTCCCACCTTCCCCATGACTTGCCGTCTATAAAATCCCGGCCATCCAGGGGAGACACCATGATCAGGAAGGTGGTTTTCCCAGGGCAAGGCTCACCCATTGCACTTGGGGTGTGCTGACCCCTGCGATTTCCCCAAATGCGGGAAACTCGACGGCATAATTTGTGGTAGTGGGGACTGCGTTCGCGCTCTCCCCTGGGGAAAAAAAAAATTCCGGCCATCGTCATTGGTAATTCTGGATAATTTTCTGTTTTATAATAACAGACTATGAAAATGGAACTTCTGATTACCTTCTCTGACTCTACTGCTGTTCTGAGCTGCTTGTGTCTATTCTAGTCTCCCCTGTATTTATGTGTGTGTGTGAGTGTGTGTGTGTGTGTGTATGAGAGAGAAAGAG
>NW_022196909.1:26748284-26749340 GCF_008632895.1 Mastomys coucha
GAGAGCTACCCCTGTAAAATAGCTTTTTGTGGATCCAATGTGGTGGTGTGTGACTTTACATCTCAATTGGGAGGCAAAGGCAGGCAGATTTCTAAGAGCTTGAGGCCAGCCTGAGCCACATAGGAGAACAACAAGAACATTCTCAATTGCCTGCCAAGAGTATCCATGACTGTGTTGTTTCCCAGCATTTGTGCTTGCTCTTGTAACAGCAGTGTGCATCCTGCACATGAGTAGACTTCCCTACCACTTTGATATTGAACCTGATTGCATGATCTTACTTTGGTCAATGGAAAGTGGGTAGCTGTCAATATGTTTGGAAGCATTAAAAGCCACTATATAGGTAAGTGTGGTGGTGCATGCCTTTAATCCCAGTACTTGGAGGCCAGCGGGAGATGTATGTATGTATATATATATATATATACATACATACATACATGGTGATGTATACATGGTGATACATTGATAATATATATGAATCCTACACATATAATGGATCCATCACCCATCCATCCACCATCCACCCATTCATCCACCCATCTATCTACCCATCCATTTATTCATCCACTCACCTATCCACCCAATCATCTACCACCTACCCATCCATCTAGCATCCATCCACCCACCCATTCATTCATCCATCCATCCATCCATTCACCTATCTACCCATTCAACTCCCTCCCCCCTCTCTCTGTCTCTCTGTCTCTCTGTCTTTCTGTCTCTCTGTCTCTCTGTCTCTCTCTGTCTCTGTCTCTCTCTGTCTCTCTCTCTCTCCAGACACACATACATTAGTTTGTTTCTCTCCTCTTCCTACCATGAGACCAAGAAAGACATGGCGCCCTCTTGAGTCAGGACAAACAACTCAGAGAAGTAAGGAGCCAAACCAAACTCATGTATCTGACCCTCTGAGGGAGACATGATGACCCTCTGAGGGAGACATGATGACCCTCTGAGGGAGACATGAGCACATTGTCTCCTGCAACAGAATCAAGAGTGTGGTGAGCTTGATGGTGGGAGGAAGGTTGTGTTACAAGAACAACGTATCTCTAACAACATTTA
>NW_022196909.1:26749630-26760128 GCF_008632895.1 Mastomys coucha
TTTTGTCTAGCAGGCACAAAGCCCTCAGTGCTGCAAAACAAAACTCAAATGGGCGTGGCGGTTCGTGTCTCTGTGATCTCATCACTGGAGAAGTGGATTGGGAGGAGCAGAAGTTCTAACACAGTGAGTTAGTTCTCAGCCAACCTGGCTTAAATGAACATTTTTAAAGAGAAAAATAGACTTATTGAGTAATAGTACCAGGAACAAAACACAGTGTCATTCGTTTTGGGACCTGCTAGTGAGTCCTTCAGCCATTGGAGATCAGATTAATCACCAAGTAACATATGGTTTGAGCCAACTGAATGCCAGACTTGGTAGCACACACTTAGAGGCCAGCACCTCTCACCACTTATGAAGTTGAAGCAGGAGGATCAGAAGTTCTGGGTTAGCCTCTGCTACTTACTGAGTTAAGGCCAGCCTGAGCTACAGTAGATATTTTTGCCACTCTGTCTTGGCTGCTTTTAAATGCATGTGATAGGATGGATGGATTGATTGATTGATTTCTGACAAACTGTCTATGTAGCCCTGGCTGTCCTGGAACTCACTTTGTAGACCAGGTGGGACTCAAACTCACGGAGATCCACCTGTCTCTCCCTCCTGAGTACTGGGATTAAAGGTATGGACCACCATGCTGGGCGGGATTCTTTCTATAAGCAAGAAATTAGCCTGAAAACGAATTGGCTAAATAAGCAGGGGATGGAAGGAGAGAGAGTTGTGGGTTGTGGCAAGGACATAACTGTTGCTTGCCTGTAACAAAGAGAGTCTGGAAATTGAGAAATGCATTGAGTCACAGGCATGATCAGGTCTGTCTCGGGACAGACCCATGGAGGAAATAACTTAGGACATCTAGGTAGTTCCTTAGTAATTATGCCTGCAGAGAACAGAATTACAGATATGATGGTTGGCCTGTGGAGCTGCCAGGAACGACAGAGGCTGTCCGTGCTCTCAAGAGCGTTGTGTAATCGAGGAGCACCCAGCCTGGGTGAAAGGGGACTGTGACTGTTGAAAAGCAGTCTTTGTGTTCCTAAGTCACTGTGGGTGGGGGGGGGAAAGCTTGATAAGTATTTGACATATGTTGCCAGGGTGCGTGGTTGTAATAAAAGGATCATTCTGGATGAGAAAGCCAAGATCCTTGGAAAATGATAACAGCGAGCAGCTTCCCGGAGACTGAAGCAAGCGATTCTTCCTGCGCCCAGCATAATTACAAGCTTAAGACTGGTGGTCGTCCTGCACCACCTACTCTTTCAGTATGAAGCTCAGTATTAATCCCAATGATCATTCTGGTTTTTTGTTTGTTTGTTTATGAGACTAGGAATTGTGTAGCTCAGGCTGGCCTCAACTAAGTAAGCAGCAGAAGCTAACCCAGAACTTCTGATCCTCCTGCTTCTACTTCCTAAGGGCTGAGAGGCGCTGGCCTGTAAGTGCTACCAAGTCTAGCCCTCAGTTTTTGTTCAAAAAATGCTACATTTGGACTAGAGAGAGAACACATAACACCTGCTTGTCTTTGTGTTCCTAAGTCTCTGGATTAGAGGAGCATATTTGGATATTATGTTACAACGTTAATGATAGAAAGTATCACTGTTCCCCAGTGTCTGCCTCCTTCTTCATACGCATGCTTGCCTGTTGGTAGTACCCCTTTAAGGAGCAGGTTTCTACACACATGGACATCAGACAATATTACAGGGCTTTGTTGATGACATGTAAGCCAAAATGATATATAAAAATATCTATATATAAATGGTATATGTTAGAAATTTTATATATGCACACTCACACATATATATACAGATATATGTACAGATATATGTATACTCCTACCTCACCCTCAGCCTCCCAAGTGCTGGGATTACAAGCTGGCTATATGTATATGTATATGCATTTGCACATATACACATACACACACACACATATATATGTGTGTATATATATATATATATATATATATATATATATATATATTATATTTTTTTTCCCTTCCTAAAAGCCTGAGGCCCTTCCCCTGCAGCAATGGGCTCACATTATTCAGCACGATGTCTTCCAGGCTTATGCACGCTGTGCCACGTGTCAGGATTTCACTTTTGTCCAGGTCATCTGGACAAAAGTGTCTATTTGTCTGTTTCAGTCAAGGTGCTTTTGACTTTATATAACAGAAACCTTCCATCAAACCCAAGTTTTACCATTAAAACTGCAAGGAATGTATTAGGTAATGGAATGAACCATTCAGAGGCCAAGCGGCCCCAGGGCTGGTTAAGTCATCAGCTTCAAGACATTATCACTGGACTTGGGTTAGTGTCGGGCATCCTTTGTTGTTGATCTCTTCCTGCTGGCTCAGCTCCAGGCTGATGTCTCATGAGCTGTAGTCACTTGAATTATGCTATCATAACCCCCAAATCTCTACGGCTTGAGAAAAATCATATATATATATATATATACACTTTAAGATAAGGAAACACTTCCATAAGCATATTAGCAGTCTCTCTTTCATCCCAGTAAACAGAACTGTGTAACATTTACAAGTTACTGTGGTTGTCAGGGTCAGAGCCCAGTTTCTGATATAAAGAGACAAAGTAACACTTAATAAAAGGAAAAGGAGCCAGGCAGTAGCAGCGCTAAGGCAGAGGCAAATGGATCTCTTCTGAGTTCCAGGCCAGCCTGATCTACAGAATGAGTTCTAGGACAGCCTGGTCTACATAGCAAGTTCCAGGACTACGTAGTGAAACTCTGTCTTACCCTTCCGCAGGCGGGGAAAGAAAGAGAGAAAAGGGAGGGAGGGAGGGAGGGAGGGAGGGAGGGAGGGAGAGAGATTGAGAGAGAGAGAGAAGAGAGAGGAAGAGAGAGAAAGAGGAAGAGAGAGAGAAAGCTCTCGATGTGTGTTTGGAGGTCAGAGTTTGATGACCAGTGTCTTCCTCAATTTCTTTTCCACTGTATTTTTTGAGACAGGGTCTCTTGCTAACCCTGGACATCACTGATTGGTCTAGATGACTGGCTATCAAGCCTCAGGGTTCCTCTTGTCTCTCCCTCCCAGCACTTGGATTATTGGTACATGCCAGTACACCTGGCTTTTTACTTGGGTTCTGGGAAGCCAAACTGAGGTCCTCTTCCTTGTATGGTAAGAATTACACTGACAGATAACACCTCTCTACTCCCTCCTGTTGCTTCTTCTCTTCTCCTCCTCTACTTCTTCCTCCTTCTCCTTCGTTTGGCAGGATCTAGTGTAAAGAACCAGAATCGGCACAGGACTATCAAAACCAAGTTCTCAGCACAAGGGAAATTCATCTGCCCCAGTGGGACCAAGGGTAGGGACTGAGGGACAAAGACGCAAAATGCAGAAAGGGATAAAGGGAAAAGGGGAAAGCCCATGTTATGATGAGATGTTTAATTTAGATTGAACAGGTTAATCAGGTGAGCCAAAAGGGGGCCTTTGACGGTTGCGCTTCAATATTTTGATAGCTGGACCTTGGTGGTCAGCCTCAGGAGGAGAAATTGGCCAAATAAGAGAAGAGACTTTGGCGGCTAGTTTTAGGAATGAAATCTATGATTTACAGGAAAGAGGGAAGGGTAAGGCCTGCCCTTTTTCTTGTTTGCCATGCTTGGGCCCCACTAGAGCCCTTCGTGGTGTATCTCAGGCTGGGCTTCCTGCTTCAGACCAGCTGTAGCCAAGAATGAACTTGAATTCTGTATCTTTCTGTCTCCATCTCCCATCTCCTGAGTGCTAGAACTATAGACATGTGCTGGCAAGCCTGGCTTTAGGTGGTACTGGGTACTGAAGCCCAAACTTTGCTGTACTCTAGGCAAATACTCTACCAAATGAGCTCTATCTCCAGCATAAATGTCTAATATTTTTTATCTTTTTTTTTTTTTTTTTGAGACAGGGTTTCTCCATGTAGACCAGGGTAACCTTGAACTCAGAGATCTGCCTGCCTCTGCATCCTGAATGCTGGAACTAAAGGTATGTGTACCAACATGCCCAGCTCTAAATTTAAAAAAAAAACAAAACATTATTTTTAATTTCATATGTCTGGATGTTTTGTCTGCATGTATGTCTGTGCAGTACATAAGTGTCTGGTGCCCACAGAAGCCTTAAGAGGGCATCAAATTCTTTAAATTTAGAGTGACAGATGGTTGTAAGCGAACATGGGAGTGTTGGCAATTGAACCGGTATCCTCTGGAAGAACCTATGCTCTTACCTACTGAGCCATTTCTTCAGCTCCTAGCCCAGCTTCAGGAGGCAGAGGTAGGGAGATCTCAGAGTTCCAGGCTAGCTTTATCTGCGGTGTAAACTTAATGGCTGTTCGATGTCTGCCCTTGCTTTGAATGACATGAAGACTTTTATATTTATTAATAGGTTTCAGGCACTATAGATGGGCAAGTTCTGAGCTATTCTAACCTCACAATGCTGGCGTTAGACTACTTCCCAGCCTCCTTTCCAGCCCCGTGGTTCATTACCATCATCTTAGTCTTGCTTGGTCTCATTCTCAGGGTGGGGGAGTCCCACCTTTTCTTCTCCTGCCCAGCTATAGGCTGTTCATCTCTTTATTTGACCAATCAGGTGCTGGAGAACAACATTTTACAAAACAGTGATTCGGGATGCTTCATAAAAATGGCAGTATCAAGGTCTGGACTACAACTAGATTTCTGGATGCAGAAATGAGCAATTGAATAGATAGCACACAAAAACATCCCCCAACACTTCAGATCAAGTTTTAGGATAGCCAGGGATTCACAGAGAAACTCTAGAAAACAAACAAATAAACAACAACCTCCTCCAAAACAAAACCAAAAAAAAAAAAATGTGTATGAGTGATTTGTCTGCAGATGTGGGCAATGTGGGGCAGTGGTCTGCTCAGGTAACTTAGGTTCAGTCAGAGTATTTGGCCTTGAGCCCTAGAGCCTCCGTGGGCAGTTTTCTGCATACAGGGGGCGGAATGAGCTCGGCCATAACTCCTGAGTCTTTGGCTCCTGTGTCAGTCACAACCCCTCACAGCTGCCCCTGCAGGAGATGTGTGCTCTATCAGGCAGACAATGCCTCAAGCTCCCAGCATTCTAGCTGGACCCTACCCCCAGTCATCTGACCACAGCACAGCCAGGCATGCCATGCCCCATACAATATAAGGGGCGGTTTGCCCTCTCCTCTCTCTCTTGCTCTTCGTCTCTGCTCTCCCTCTCTTGTTCTTTCTCTCCTCTCTTGCCTTCTTCCTCTCCTTTCTCTCCCTTCTCCTCTCCTTCTCGTCTTTCCTCTCCTCTACTTGACCTGCCTATTTTCTCTTTCCTACAATAAAATATCTCATTTATACATTGCCTCCTTTTTAACTAATGTGCACCCCCCCTTCCCTGCAGGCCCCAGCACCAGGGAGAGAGAGAGCCTCAGCCAGGCTGCAGCAGGCAGTCCGCCATTAGTACAACATGCAGATATGTACGTAGACTGGATGAGTCCTGGTTGACTAAGAAGACAGATACAAAGGAAAGGGCATACCTGTTCCCAGGTATGTTGGGAAAGAAAGTTTATTGTAGGTAAAAGGAGATCATAGCCAGAGACAGAGACACCTGAGAGTCCAGAGTGCTCATGGGAAGGGGAGGGGGGACAGGGAAACCAGATGCAGCAGCCTGGAGGCCCAAAGAAGAAGGGTAACCAAAATAGTTGGATTATATAAGGGAGGGCAGCTGGGGAAACCCTGGGTTGGGGAAGTTTTGGGTAGGATGCCAGGTAGGGGACGGAGTATGCCAGCCAGGAGGACTTGGTTCAAGGTAAGGCCTGAGGGATACTGGCAGAACCTGGCCATTGTCAACTTTGATATGTTAAACAGGCGCTTCAACCACTTGTCCCAGGGTTTGAGACTTAACAACTGGTGACCCCAGAAGCCCACAACCAGGCACTAGATTCCCTGGAACTGGAATTACAGAGGGTTTGTAAGGTTGCCTTGTGAGTGCTGGGAACTGAACCCTAAGGTGCTCTGTGCGAGCACAAAGTGCTTTTAACCGCTGAGACACGTCTCAGGCCCCTCCAGCACTGCATTGTCAGACAGGGTCTTACTAGAGAGCCAAGGCGGGCCGGGAACTTGTGATCCTCCTGTTTCAGTTTCCCAAGAGCTGGAAATATGTGAGCCTGCCATCAAGCCAGGCTGAACAAGGCCTGAGTGGCTCATTACCCTTGCCAGCTAGGGAAGAAAAAAAAAAAAACTAAACAGCACAGGGCTGGGCGTTTTACTATAGTGAGTACTGATTGGCTCTCTGAATATATTCAATGGATCAGAGATAGAGCGTAAGTCCAGAGGTCAGAGAGACGTTATCACCTCACCCGGCTCTGAGGGAAAGTGCGTATGGGTACTTTTTGTTATTAGCGTGCTGTTTCTGTCCGTTCAGTCCAAGAGGAGATTCAGGGTTTTCCCAAGAAAACTGGTTCTGTCTATTCAAAGCCCAAAAAAATGATACAGAGACTCAGTCAGAGCTGCAATCCCTCGCATATTTCCAGATCGGGCTCTACTTATTATTATTCACTGTGCGGAGACTCCTGATGCTTTCATGTCTACACTGTATTGCCAACAGGGCTATTACTCTATCTTTTTTTTTTTTTTTTTTTTTTTTATTGCCTTCATGTTCTGAAACAGTGTGGTGTTGTGTTCAAAAGTTAGTGAGTCACAGCCTTTGGGAAAAATTAATGGATGTCGGCAGAGCAAGCAGTTGGGAGGAGGGACACAGATTTATCTTTAGTTTTTTTTTTTTTTTTTTTTTTTTGAGAGCGAGTTCGTGTAGTCCAGACTGGCCAAGGATGACCGTGACCTCATGCTCTTCCTGCTTTTGCTTCTCAAGTGCTTCAGCTACAGGTATACCCCACCATGCCACCATGCCAATTTAGAAATTCCCCTTAGGCTTTCACTCAATATGTGGTTTATGCATTTATATATACATATATTAGAGATTGTTCTGAAAATAGTTGAAAGGAAACTGTCTTTGAGATACATAGTTAAATATTTTTAAAAAGATATTCTGCCTATCATTTAAAGTAAAATTAGCTTTTTAAATAAGAATGTGGATAATTTCCTGGGCTATTATTAGATTTGTCTTATTTTTAAATAATCTCATACTGTAGCATGGGGTGGTCCAGAACTCACTATGTAGCTCACGCTGGTCTCAGAACTCAGCGTCCTGGGGTCTGGGGTTTCAGGTGTGAGCCGCTTTATGTGGCTTATAATTAAGAGTTGTGATACACACAGACGAACAGACTTACAGGACTGAGAAAGTTCTTAATGTCCACAGTACACTCTGAGGGATGGAGCCTGGTCTGAGGTGGTGCAATAGAAGTAGAAAAACAAGCTCCAGGAAGCTACTCCTGAGAAATGTCCTCAAGGGATTCCGATCACACCCCTGGGACTTCCTAGAGCTTCAATTTCAAGTCCCAGTGGATCTGGAGTGGCTCGGCAAAGAACTGGGTGGCGAGAGAAACCTGCGGTATCTAGGGAGGGCAGGAATAATCAGCTTGAGACTGGTCCAAGCAGAACCCACCCAACAATTCAGATGAGAAACTGAATCCGGGAGATTAGTAAAAGCAAATTTGCCCATTGCCTACCACTTGGGAAAACAGAAGTCACAGCCTATAGTTTTCAGAGCCCAGTCAGGCAAACTCTCAACTTTAATAAAGACTGCCCGGGGTCGGGAGTCGGGGAGCTGGAAGCACAGTCCCAGCATTTGGGAGGCAGAGGCAGCTGAAGAGCTATGAGAAACCCTGTCTCGAAAAACCAAACAAGAAAAGCCTCCCTGGGGAGCAGGAGGCTTATCAAGGCCTTCCGAGATAAGGAACTGCTCTTGCAGGACCTGAGTGAGTGGAATCAAAGGTGAGCCACCTGCGATCCTTTGGAGGATCACTAGCGAGCACTCCGTTCCAGCGGAGCCGCCAACCGGCTGTCTGCTTCCAGAGGGCAGCGGGCACCGGCCACGTGGCCCAGGCTGCGAGCCGGGGGCGGGGCGTGGAGGCGCGTCGGGCAGAGTGCGCCTGCGCGAGTGGGCGGGGCGGGGCAGGGTGCAAGGCGAGCCCCACGCCTTAAAGGCACGGCTCCGGCGGCCAGCGAGCTAGCTCGTGGTGCGCAGGCGCGGGCTCTCTCCTCTGTTCAGCCACTCCGGGTCTTGGCTGTGTGGTTGTGTGGTAGTGCGGCGGCGGCGTTGGCGCATCTCGGACACCATGAGTGGCTTCAGCAGCGAGGAGCGCGCGGCGCCTTTCACCCTCGAGTACCGCGTCTTCCTCAGTGAGTGCCGGGGGCCCGGGGGGGCCGGGGCCGGGTCGCCCATTCATTCCAGCCTCTCGGAACGATCAGGCAGCGGGACCAGCGGTGGTCGCCATCCCAGTGCCCACCGCGAGCGCTCGCTCCCTCCATACATTCGAACTTGGGCCACGTGGGAAAGGAAACCACTGAGTCACCCTTACTTAGAAGGTGCCCGGAGGTGATGCAGAGACACTGACCGCCTAAGAGGATTGTCCCCAGGATCGCGGGCTGGAGGACAGAGATTTCCTCAAGACCTTAATTCGGTGCCGAATAGGATCGAGTCCAACCCCCACGGTGTTCTAGAGATGGGAAACTGAGGCCCAGGTCTTCCGGGCTCTAGCCTCTCGTGTGTGGTGAGGCTTCTCTGAAGCACTGATGGCCAGGAGTGCTTCTAGGAAACTGAAAGCTTTGCCTCCCTAGACAGACAGGTGATGTTCAGCTAAGAATCTGAAGGGAGAGCAGGCAGCTTCGTAACCCTGGTGCAGGGACCGGAGTCGGGACGTACGAGTTACACGTCCACCCAACCCCCTGCTCTGCGCTCGGGAAGGTGGAGTCGATCGGCCTTCCACGTTGTATCACCTTTTCCTTGTAGGTACTTGTAAGCTACCAGAGTTTCTCCTGGAAGCCCTTACTTGTAGGTTTACATACATTCGTGGTGCTAAACTGAGGCTTTCGATGCTGTCAGCAAAGGCCCTTCCAGTGTGTAACCTCTTTATATTTATTCGGAAGGGATGGGCAAGAATCTCGAAGGACAGGGCAATAAACGTTCCTGAAAGAATGAACAGAGAGTGCCTAGCAAATGAAAGTCTGGTTTGGAGCGAAAAGGACAGTGAACTCCTAAACATACATCTAATGAAGAATAAGCCACCAGGGAAGACCCAGGAAGGGTGGGCCTCTTTTTAATTAATTACAGAATCTAACAGTAATGGCAGAATTTAGGAACTCCATCATGAAAATAATGTTGGCTTCAGAATTTATCAGTGTCCTTTAGAGTGACCCTTGGAGTCACTGGGAATTGTCTTCAAGCCATATGTGCAGGACAAACACACTGCCTTTAATGTAGTTAATGTATTGGTGGTATTTGATGGTTGTGAGTAGAGAGCAAAGCCACTCCTTGACTTTGGACCAGGCTGAAGTTTATCAAATGGGCTGTCTGGAACTAAAGAAATACTAATAACTTAGTACCACAATGTAATTTAGCTAGTTCTTGTTCTTTGAGCTTTTTAAAAAGTATACATTTCTGAGTATTTTCCCACTCTTTCTTTTTGAGGGTGGTGGTGGGTGGGTCCACAGTATTTTCCTGTTTAGCTCAGCCTGGTTTCAAACTTGAGATCCTCCTGCTTCAACATCCCAAGTACTAGGATACAGATAGGTTCAGACATCACACCGGACAGCATTCATTCTTAATAGAAATATTTTTTAAATAATGTCATATTTTCCAGTCTTTTTTAAAACAGATAAAAGTCCAGTTTTAAGCAGAAGGCAGCTATACATTCAGTCTTATATAAAATAAACTTAAAATCTCACCATTTCCGGAGGCAGAGGCAGACGGATTTCTGAGTTCGAGGCCAGCCTGATCGACAGAGTGAGTTCTAGAACAGCCAGGGCTACGCAGAGAAACCCTGTATTAAAGGCTTGCTCCACTGCACCTGGCTAATATTACTTATTTTTTGAGGCAGGGTCTTATGTACGTACCCCAGGATGGCCTCAGACTCAATATATAGCCAAAGAATGACCTCGAATTCTTGATCCTCCTGCGTCCACCTCTCCAAAGCTCAGATAACTGGCACGTGCCACCAAATTGGGCTAAAATTACTTTTTAGGTATGACAGTTCGGGTCTAGAATATAGAAGATATAGCATCATGACTAGATCATTCTTAAAGAAAGTCATCGTATTGAAGTGTAGGCCTGAAGTGTCACGTAAAACAGCATGAATTCCTGGGCTGGTAAGAACACAGACTGCTCTTCCAAAGGTCGTGCGTTCAAATCCCAGCAACCACATGGTGGCTCACAACCATCTATAATGAGATCTGACGCCCTCTTCTGGTGCTTCTGAAGACAACTACAATGTACCTATTTATAATAATAAGTAAATCTTTTTTAAAAAAAGCCCAGCATGGATTCCTAAGATAATAAGTTGGTTGGCCCCTTTTCCTTTCCTGCAGGTAGTTCACCAAAGTTCTGTAAGCAGTTAACTGAAATAGGATCAGTCAAAAGCAACTTGATCGTCTTCTTTTTTTTT
>NW_022196909.1:26760200-26772599 GCF_008632895.1 Mastomys coucha
TCGGAAATCCGCCTGCCTCCGCCTCCCAAGTGCTAGGATTAAAGGCGTGCACCACCACCGCCCGGCTTGATCGTCTTTTATATAGCAGGCCCTACAGGGCTGGAGGTGGGAGGAATTCGGCTAAGTCCTTGCACTCACAATAGGAGGTAACACCCAGTGTAAAGCCGAAAGTGCACAGAGGATGAAAACCTGGTCCCAGGGAGGGTCAGGGGCCATGGCTGGGCTAGAACTGCTTCCTATGGAGTAGACCAAGCTGGCTTCAAAGTCACAGAGCACTTCTGCCTTGGCCTCCTGGGGGCTGGTTTTTTGTTTTATTTGTTTGTTTGTTTTTTTGTTTGTTCGGTTGGTTTTTAGTATTTTTGAGGCAGAGTCTCCTGTAGCATCTCCTAGGTTGGCTCCAGCCTGACTGTGCACAGGTATGACCTTGAACTCCCCGTCTTCCCCATTGCTGGGTTTGCAGGCATGCAGTGACCAGGCTCAGCTGGAAAATTGGTTTCCTGTGTTTTGTTCTTTCTCCCTCCAGTGTGAGGAGGAGGGAACCTAGGGCTTTGTACATGCCGGGAGAATTGTTTTACTACTCAGCTATATTTTCAGCCCCTTGGGTTTTGATTTGTTCTTCTTTTATGGTATAGGAATAAAGTCTTCCTGTTAAGAAGCATGTATTTTGTGCATCTGGAAATATAACCACTCACAACAGCTTTTCTTATTTATTTTACAGAGAATGAGAAAGGGCAGTATATTTCTCCATTCCACGATGTTCCAATTTATGCAGACAAGGTAAGAATTCCTGTCATTCGAAAATGGTGCCCCCCTCCCCCTTTTTTGAGACATGGTCTCTTTTTACATTCCTAGCTGTCCTGGAACACACTCTGGTCTTAAACTCAGAGATCTGCCTGCCTCTGCCTTTCAAGTGCTGGAATTAAAGTCACATCACCATGTCCAGCAAACAGTCTCTTTAATTGGATCCCTAGTTGTTCATAGTGAATTTTCTTAATCTCCACGAACTTGAAGTGCCTCCTGTGCTTTTAGCTCATGGCTCATTGAGTAGCTAAGAAGCCAGTATTGAATCAGATCATTGGATTAAAGAAGCCACTATAAATTAGGGGAGGAATAGAGGCAGAAGTGTTTTGTTGTTTTGTTGTTGGGTTTTTTTGTTTTTTGTTTTTTTCGAGACAGGGTTTCTCTGTGTATCCCTGGCTGTCCTGGAACTCACTCTGTAGACCAGGCTGGCCTCGAACTCAGAAATCCTCCTGTCTCTGAGGCAGAAGTTTTTAAGCTGCCTTTCTGTGTGTGTGCAAGTGTGTCACATTGGTTATGTCTGTCTGGAATTGAAGCCTTCCAACTTCATTAATGGTTTAAAATAAACCATGTAGCAGAGAGTTTTGAATGTGGGAATATTTATTAAACATTAAGAGTAAACTCAGTAAGCACAAGAAAACAGTATTTTCATTAGGTTAGTGAATTTGCAAACAGTGCTAAGAAAGTTAAATACACAGCTCTGCAAAGAAATGTCTGTTTTTGTACGCACCAGTGAAGTGTAGAAATTTAACTTAGCACAGATTGGTGTGGGTTCACCACAGATTAGTAAGAATCCTTACTTTCTTAGAAAAATGCTTTATGGGCTAGAGAGATGGCTCAGCAGCAACCACATGGTGGCTCACAACCATCCGTAACGCCCTCTTCTGGAGTGTCTGAAGACAGCTACAGTGTACTTAAATATAATAAATAAATAAATCTTTTTTTTTTTTTTGGGTTTTTTTTTTTTTTTTTTGTATTTTTGTATTTTTGAGACAGTGTTTCTCTGTACTGCCCTGGCTGTCCTGGAACTCACTCTGTAGACCAGGCTGGCCTTGAACTCAGAAATCTGCCTCCCAAGTGCTGGGATTAAAGGCGTGTGCCACCACTGCCCGGCTAAATAAATCTTAAAAAAGAAAAAAAAGCTTTATATAAAAGTATGTGGTTGGTGGGAATTGAACTCAGGACCTCTGGAACAGCAGTCAGTGTTCTTAACCACTGAGCCATCTCTCCAGCCCTTCTTTTAGGAACTTTGAGACACATTAAAGATAAAGCTTTGGAGTTAGAAAAGTTGCATATACTGTCAAGCTGCATTTTATTTCCTTGTTTATTGGAGGCAGTGGTGTGTGTATAGATGTGTGTACAGCATGCGAGAGCTAGTTCTACTGTGTAGGAATTGGGAATCAAACGCAGGTTGGCAGACTTGGAGACTTGGATCCAAGCGTCCTTGCCTGCTGGGTCTTCTCTGGGGCCCTCATTGACCTGTAGCTCAGTGTTGATAACTAGTCCATGTGGATTCTGTAGCACACTCGGAATAATATCGTCAGGTTGAAATCTTCACTTCGTGCTCATAGCATTACTGTTCCTTAGCTAGAAAACACACTTACAGGGAAAGAGCCAAACCAAACCAAAAACCACTTGCCCTGGAAGGAGAGAATCTACCTCTACACGCGCCTATGCATGTGCACACACACACATCACATACGCAGAATAACTTTTTCAGAGTTAAAAATGAGAGAAACAGATAAATACGTCGAGTTGTATTCCTGTTAGAAAGTGTGCTATATAGTTCTCCTGACACCTGAACTCTAGCAAGAAATCCAGTCTGTAGCTAGCTGGATCCCGTCTGACCCAGGCCCCGCTCTGGAATCAGCAAAGCAAACAAAGCCAGTTATGCCCTGCAGTTGCAGGAAGGACCTCTAATTGGATGTGCCTTCCTATGGGAGCCTTGCAGCTGGGTTTACTGGGGTTCTCTGGTTTGTTTCTTTTTTTTTTTTTTGGTTTTTTTTTTTTTTTTTTTTTTTTTTTTTTGGTTTTTTGAGACAGGGTTTCTCTGTATAGCCCTGGCTGTCCTGGAGCTCACTCTGTAGACCAGGCTGGCCTCGAACTCAGAAATCCACCTGCCTCTGCCTCCCAAGTGCTGGGATTAAAGGCGTGCGCCACCACACTTGGCTTCTGGTTTGTTTCTTAAGATGTCCTGACAGTTGATATGGCCTGCTGGGTCCTTCCCTTGTAGAACTGTCTTGTTGGGTTGGCTTGAGTTATCTCGTACAGCTTAATGGGATGCACATCATACTGCAGGGTGCTTCACAATAATACCTCAGGATATTCTGAGTGATGGAAATGCAGGAACCAGGGAGTCTGGGTTCACTGATGGTGTATGTCCATGCCTGTTACACACTGGCATGCTGAGGAGGGAAGTATCTCATACAGAGCTGGTTTCCATGTTCACAAGTGGTTGGACAGCCACAGGTTACCAGAGCTGTGGCTCTTGCACTTAGAGCAGTCTCAAGACCCTCCAGAAGAAGGAATGGCGACACTTTGATGTTCTGCGAAGCATCATTTCCCAGGGTTCTCTGAGACAGTGAAGTCTTATGGACCTGCTGAGTGTGTGATGTAATTGTGTTTGTTTGTTTGCTTGCTTGCTTTTCAAGACAGAGTTTCTCTGTCTGTGGAGCTCTGGCTGTCCTAGAATTCTATCCGTAGACCAGGCTGGCCTCGAACTCATAGAAAACCACCTGTCTCTGCCTCCCTAGTGTTGGGATTAAAGGTGTGCGCCACCATCCTACAGTGTGTTTCGTAAGATTATTTTTCATAAGAGTACAGACTCTTGTGGCAACTGGATTTCACCAGTGTTCAGACTGTTAAGAGCCAGTTTCTGATTACTATCCGAGAAGAGAAGCCGGGAAAAGTTCTTTGGTTTTTAAGGAAGTTATTCCATTGGAATACAAATAAGGTCGTGGATGACAGGTTTTGGATTACAACAAGAAAAGCAAGCTGACCTATGACAGAGGGGTGTAATTTATTTTTTAGCTTAAAAAAATGTAGTGTGTACATGTGCACATGCACAAATGATATCACGTGCAGGTAGCAGTCTGAGGACAACTTGTGGTGTGTGTTCTCTTTGTACGGGTCCCAGGGATCCAACTCGGATTGACCACTTGTACAGCGAGTGCCCGTAGCCAATGAGGCACCTCATTCATTCCCTCTCCCTCACCCCAAATTCCAGTGTAAGGGTACTTGTGTATGTTTTTGTAGGTTGTGAAGGTATGCCGTTAACAAGAGGATACTTTTAAGGACACAGTAACTCGGTTCCTCAACAGAAAAACGTCCGAGGACTTGGAGATTTTAATGTCAGAGCCTTTCAGTCCAGACAATGTTGAGTTTGCTTTTTGCATTCGCTAATCAAGCCAGCCAGATCATCAGGAAATTCTTGTGAATCGGGTATCCTGCTCAGACTCTGTCCAAGTCTGTTGGGTAGCAAAGGGCAAAGCAGGGCTTACTCTTGTTGTTGTTAATTGCAGAAATGTCTTTTGTGTCAACTCTCCTTTGGGCTCCTCCATGAGAATGTCTTCCAAGTCAGCACACAGAGATAACAGAAAACAAACTTAGAACAATGTCAGACTCAGCCTAGAATAAGCAATTGCAGCAGGGGACGATAAAGATCGGCTTGGTTCTGGTTTTGGTTTTGGTTTTGAGTTTTATTTCCTCTTGTTACTGAGACCTGAACCTGGGGTGATGGGCACAACCCCCAGCCCTCTTTTTATGTCCGAGACAGGGTCTTCTTGAGTGGCATGAACTCATTCTGCACACGCACAAGCAGGCTTTGATCTCACCTTTCTGCCGCAGCCTCCAGAGTAGCAAGGATTACAGGCAATTTGCTTAGGCCCGTTCCATGCTGTGAAAGTTGACCTCAGACTACTGATACGCCCAGCTCAGGTCCTTGAGTTTCAATTTACTCTCACTAGGATTATAGGCCTACACCACGACCGGATCTTAAAATGCTTACCTACCATAACTCAATACTATAATTTCCAACCTTGGTGTTTGTTGGGGCCATGTCTTCGGTGCTTGTGTGAATACTAGTACTGACTGTTTTCTGGGCTCCTGGTGGGGCACGTAGAATTCTGAAGGTGTATCTTTTCTTCTGTTGAAAAAAAAAAAAAGAGTCAAGCTTTTAATCAGATAGACTAATGCTTAAATGCTCAGGCATTACAAATCATAGGCAAGTTTGACAACAGAAAACCCAAATCTTGCTAGATTGGTAAAGAAGGAGACAATAAAAGGTATGGTTAGAGTATCTCATGAAATTCAGTCATTCTGTAGCATTTCTGAAGAGGAAATGGGAGCTCGTTCTCAGGTGACATGGCAGATTAAGTCGCTCCTTTTCCTGGGTGTCCATGCCTGTTTCTGACTCCAGAGGTGAGTTTGACTGGCCTAAGTGAAAGCTTTCATTGAAGGACTAAAGGCTCTCCATTCCAGGGTCCCTAAACTGAACACTCAGAGAGTCTCAGATTTCAGGGCATTTTGGATTACTGAATAAATGTGCTCACCCAGCCAGTAAAGCTGTGGGATTATCAGTCTAAGGATCTCTGAAATCTGAAGCATTTATGGGCCTGACCGTTTTTATGATTATTTACGTGAGTATATACTTGTAGGGAATGTCCACACCATGGTGCAGGTGCACAGGTCAGAAGACTGTAGGAATCGGTTTTCTTGTACCATGTGGGTTCCAAGGTTTGAACTCAGGCTGTCTGTCATGCTTGCTGCAAAACATTTCTATCCCGTGAGCCATCCCACCAGTCCCGGTCCAAACATTTTAGATAAGGGCTTATCACTCAACTTGTATTGCTGGATCTTTGATGTATATTTGTTTGTTTGGGTTTTTTTGTTTTCTTTTTGTATGTGTTGTTGTTTTAAACTCTTTGACCCCTGACACTATTTGTTGAGCGCCAGTCTTCCCCTTGGTATATATCGTTATATATCACATTTTCTTTGGTTGAATTAAATTTTTTTTTGAAGAAGATGACCAATCTATTTAGTACTCTGAAAGACCAGCAGCAGGCGTGGCAGCCACAGAACTCACTTGCTGTAATTTACAACTCAAAATGCGGAAGAGGAGAGATGACAGTGTCAACTTTGGCCACTGCCTTTCTCTCAGGTACACTCTCAATTATGGACAGGATAACTCAGAAATTTATTTCTTTTTTTAAATTAAAGAAATGGGTACGAGTGTTTGCCTGCATGTATATCTGTATGTGTGCCAGGTGCCTCCCTGGAGGCCAGACAATCCCCTGGGGCTGGAGTTATAGATGTTTGGGAGCCATCACGTGGTTGCCGGGACTCTAACCCAGGTTCTTGGGAAGAGTGGCCCGTGCTGTCACAGAGCATCTCTCCAGTCTTCTGTTTACTTGTAACTTCTTAGAGCATGACATAACCTCAGAGACTGAAGAGGAAGGTTAAAGTCCCTTGTCACTCAATGAGCAGTGTTGAAGTCCCTTTTTTTCCTTTTTTTTTTTTTTTTTTAAGGTTTTTCGAGACAGGGTTTCTCTGTGTAGCCCTGGCTGTCCTGGAACTCACTCTGTAGATCAGGCTGACCTTGAATTCAGAAATCCACCTGCCTCTGCCTCCCAAGTGCTCGGATTCCACCACTACCCAGCTGTTGAAGTACTTTTTTGAGAGAACCATTATCAGGCTGAGTGCAGTGGCACCGTCCATAGTCCCAGCACTTGGGAGGCTGAGTTTGAGTTTATAGATGGGACTACATAGCAAAACTCCGTCTCAAAACAAGACCAGACTGTTATTGGGCAGGAGTATGTCCTTAGAAATAGATACCCTGCGAGCTCCTCTGATAAAGCTCTCGAACTCAGAAGGTAGGTGGGCAGTGTTTATTTTTGAGGCAGGGTCTCATGTAGACCATGCTGTCCTGAACTTGCTATGTAGCGGAGGATGACCTCAGTCGCCTCTGCTTCCTGGGTGCTGGAGCTCAGGTGTGTACTGCCACGCCTGGTCTGTGAACCACTGAGAGTCCAACTCAGGCCTTCGGGCATGCTGGGTTAGCACATTACCAACTTCTACACATCTGTTATCTTTAATGTTGATGCTGGCTACCGCATGGATGACCCTAAATTCCTGATCCTTTTGATTACATCAAAAGTTTAAGGATTATAGGCATGTCACACATGCCTGGTTTGTCCAGGGCTGGGAATGGAACCCCAGGTTTTTATGCATGTTAAGCCTTCTAGCAGCTCAGCGGCATCCCAGCTTTTAAGAATTCATTTCACTTTTGAGTGTTTGCAGATTTTTTAAATTTATTTTTTGCCTATGGATACACTTGCTGTCTTCAGACACACCAGAAGAGGGCAACGGACCCCATTACAGATGGTTGTGAGTCATCTTGTGGGTGCTGGGAATTGAACTCAGGACCTCTGGAAGAGCAGTCAGTGCTCTTAACCACTGAGCCATCTCTCCAGTCCCATAGAATTCTTTTCTTACCATTTTTCTGAGGATTTTTACTTCCTTCTGATTTTTCACTTTTTGCAATAGTAAGCAGTTTTAGAATCCGTATGTCTGTCATTTAATATCTAAAGTGCTGTTCCCAGCCTCTGGCTAGTGATTCTGCTTTCAATGATCCTTCTTGCTCTGCTGCTCATGAGCTTGCATTGCTTGTTACAGGCTCACACCATTCTACCTGCTGTCATCCCGTGGTTTATCTTATGGTTTTTGTTTTTTGTTTTTTTTTGGTTTTGAATTCAAGACAGGGTTTCTCTGTATAGCCATAGCTGTCCTGTAGACCAGGCTGGCCTCGAACTCAGAAATCTGCCTGCCTCTGCCTCCCAAGTGCTGGGATTAAAGGCGTGCGCCACCACCGCCCGGCCAGTTTTTTTTTTGTTTTTTGTTTTTAATTTATTTATTTGGGCTGGAGAAATGGCTCAGCGGGTAAGAGCGCTGACTGCTCTTCCAAAGGTCCTGAGTTGGGATCCCATGGAGGCTCACAACCACCCGTAATGAGATCGGACGCCCTCTTTGGTACGTCTGAAGACAGCTGCAGTAAATTACGATGGAGGGAGCCAGGCTGGCAGAGGTCCTGAGATAAACAGCAGCCACACATGATGGCTCGCGGCCATCTGTACAGCTACAGTGTACTCATACACATAAAATAAATAAAATCAATCTTTTTAAAAAAAGATTTATTTATTATATGTAAGTACACTGTAGCTGTCTTCAGACACCCCAGAAGAGGGCATCAGATCTCATTACGGATGGTTTTTGAGCTACCATGTGTTTGCTGGGATTTGAACTCAGGACCTTCGGAAGAGCAGTCAGTGCTCTTAACTGCTTTTCTCCAGGGCTCTGCTCTCCCCCCACCCCTTGCTTTTTATGTTTTGAGATAGGGTCTCGAGTGACCCAGACTATCCTTAAGCTTAAGGTCTTTTGAGCCTTCTAGTTCTACCTCCTAAGTGCTGAGATCACAGGTATTTGCAGTGTCCTGACATTAGATGTCATTTCTTGGAGGGGTTGGAGGAGGAAAAGGAAAAGAAAAATTACCAAGTTCCTTCTTTCTCCACCCCCCCATTTAATCGTTTATGTTGCCACAGCGCCACCTAGTGGATCTTTGGGATATTGCTGCTGGAAATTAAAACCCCTGATTTTTAATTAATTAATTAATTAATTAATTAATTTTTAAAGATTTATTTATTTTATGTGTATAAGTACACTGTAGCTGTACAGATGGCCGTGAGCCATATTGTGGTTGCTGGAAATTGAGCTTCAGCCCCACTCACTTTGGCGTCATTCACTGTAGCTGTCTTCAGGTGCACCAGAAGCGGGCGTCCGATCTCATTACGGGTGGTTGTGAGCCACCATGTGGTTGCTGGGATCTGAACTCAGGACCTTCAGAAGAGCAGTCAGTGCTCTTACCCGCTGAGCCATCTTGCCAGCCCTTGTTTTTATTTTTATTTGCTTCTTTCCTTTCTGTTTTGAAACTTTTTGTGTGTGTGCTTCAAGAGAAGCTTCCGACTCATGATTCTCCTGTTCCTGGCTCCCTTGTGCTGGGGTTCTAAATGTGTACCAGACCTAGCTGGAAGATAAGGTTTTTATTAAAGAACAATTGCAGATTGATTTGTGTCCTTGCAAAGGCTGTGAACTGAAACTCTTCGTGTAAAGGCTTATTTCATGATAAAAAAAATCACAGTTTGGACAAATTGATGTTCAGTTTCAGTTCAGAAGCCTTTGCCAAATCTATCTTTGACTTGACGTGTACATTTTAAAGTGTTGGCTCCTAGGGACTTTTGCCTGTGAGTGCGGGAGTCGGTTTAAGACGTGCTTACACTGGAATCCCCACCAGTTAGAATATCAGAGAGTAGTCCTACCACTAATGTCGAGCTCTGGTGCTTTTTGGAAGGACTCTGGAAAACAGCCAAATTTGGAGAATCATGTGGTAATCTGGCTGATTAATGTTGGTATTGAAACTGAAGCAGGTGCTTGGCTGGCTCCGGTGTGTCTTAGAGCACACCTGAAACCTCCTGAGAAGTTTAAAGGACAATGCAGAGAATGGCAGCAGCCTTTGGAGGTGGCTTTCCTGAAGACAGCCATTTCCAGAGAGAAGAATTGACTTATGTCTGTTGAAAAACTATCCTCCTTTCTGGAAAGGTTCTTTTGAGATACTCCCAAATACCTTATTATGGGAAATTTAAAACAGGAAAGTTCAGAGAGTTACATATTGTGAATAACCATGCATCTACCGCCTTGATTCTACCATATTATGTCTGCTTGCTGTCCTTAACACACACACACACACACACACACACACACACCCCTCCCTCTGTGTTTTGTTGAAATTTCTTAACTTCAATTGTCTGGTAGAGTTGGTTAACTTCAGAGGAAGAGAGGAAGACATGCTGCAATTAGGCCAGACGAGTTCTGCTTGTCTCACCTTCTCTGTTGTTCCAGGATGTGTTCCACATGGTGGTTGAGGTTCCGCGCTGGTCCAATGCAAAAATGGAGGTAAGAGAGATCATCAGACCTATGTCATTTGTTTTCTGGGATCCTTACTCTAGTAGTGTTGTGCAACCATCTGGCCTTTCATTTCAGATTGCTACAAAGGACCCTTTAAACCCAATTAAGCAAGATGTGAAAAAGGGAAAGCTCCGCTATGTTGCGAATCTGTTCCCTTATAAAGGGTATATCTGGAACTACGGCGCCATCCCTCAGGTACGTGTCCAAGAGCTCGCTTACTTGCTGAACATTTACTTTTTTTTTTTTTTAAAAGCTTAATAAAAATTAACTCACTTTTGGTCAAATGATTAAATGCAGAAAATGCTGGCTATCATAGAGCAGAAAAGCGTTGGGCAGGATAATTTTATTTTAATGATTTATTTCCAAGGTTACCTAAAAGGCGTACGTCCTATGTTTAAGCTCAGATTTTCTAAAACGTTCCCTTTTCTATGGATTCATGGTAGACTCCCGACATTTTTTCATAGACTTAGTATCGAGGGTAGTGAGAAGAGGGAGCCTTGGTGCTTAAAGCCTTGGTTTCCAGCCAGGCTTGCGGCCACACTCCTGTTAGCCCAGCCTGCAGGGGGAGTGACATAATTTGGAGGAAGCCCTGGTCTACATTCTACATTCTAGGATGGCCACAGCTACATAGCGAAAGCTTGTCTCTGAAAAACACAGCCAGAGCCAGAGAACTGACTGGGCAGTTGTGGTGCCTGCCAGACGCTTGGTGACCTGCATTTGATCCCTGGGTCCCTGGGCAGCTCACTCCAGGTTATCCTCCGACTGTAATGACACGCATGCCCACATACACTAACACATGCAAAAAAAGACAATTTTAAAATGGAACTGAACAACACAAACCTTGATTTCTACCCAGATATCGCGCACACCTCCGAACTCAGTATTCCTGAGGATAAAACAGGGCTGGGAGCTGAAAGTTTAGCTTTAGCAAGACTCTGGTCGCCAAAGAAGCCCACACCAAATGGTGGTGCAGACACATCAGTCTCCCCCTGTTCTCTGAGACATAAATCACACTCAACCTGGACAGTCGGTTGGAAGCAAAGAGCCCTTAATAAATATCTTTCTGCCCATGCACGTTCTTACTGCCCTAAGGCTTGGTCCTTCTGGAGGGCAGAAGCTTTGTGGCAGGATAGCGACGAGCCGAAACCTCGTTTTCCTACCTATCACAAGCAAATAGTAGGATGTTTCTTAATTTTTGGATGGTAAGTCATTAGACTTCAGACAGTAGGGGTGCGGGGTGTGTGTGTGTCCATCCCAGCACTCAGAGACAAAGCAAGGCAGATCTCTTGAGTTCAAAGACTGCCTGGGGCTGCACAGAAAAACCCTACCTCAAAAAAAATAATCAGGGGAAAAAAAAAAAAGACTTGTATCTGTTATTAGGAAAGGACATACATTTGATCCTGTGACATGTCCTGTAACATGTGTCCAATTTAGTTTTTCCTGTGGGTAAAGGTTTGTTCCCTATTCATCATTAGGTGGTATTAAGTGGAGTCATCGTGAAATGCCATGTTATGAAGATGTAGGTCAGACTCAGTCTGGTTTGTTTGGGTAATCACAGAGTCATTTGTCTGCCCCAATGACCGCACTGTATTCCGCACTTGAGTTGATTTGGTATTTGGCTTTGATGTGTGGTCCCTGTGGGGAAACAGTGCCGAGCTCTTCTTCTCGGGGCTCACTCTTGCCTTCCTGGTTTTGGAAGCAGTTCTTGCTTTATCCCCGTTCACTTTGATCTTTTTCCTCTAGCTGAATAGGGAAGTAAATCCAAGCCATAAGTGTGTTCTGGTGAGGAATAAAAGAGCCTAACAACAACTGCAATTTAAACCCCACAGCCGGCAGCACACTCCATCAGTTCTTTGTGAGATGCTCTGCCCAACCTCTGGCCTGCAATTTAGCAAAGAGAGAAAGGCAGTCATTTAAGCTTTTCAGCCTTGGCTCCCAGCCAGCCATGATGCATTCTCCATCCAAGGTTGTCATTTCCATCCCAGGCTCTCTGGGTTGTAGAAATCAGTGATGAAGAGACTCCAGCTGGTAGGAGATAGATACAGAAAGTACCCGGAGCAGCCAATCAACATGTTTTTCCTTTGCCAGTGCTGGAGCTCAGATTTGGGGGGCCTTGCAGATGCTAGGTAGGCAAGTGCTCTCCTACTGAGTGACACGCCCCGGCCTTCCGCCCTTACTGTTTGAGACACCAGGGTCTTTGTGTGTGGCTTACTTAGTAAGACCTCTGAAGCCTGGAACTTGAGATCCTGCTTCAGTTTCCATGTGCTGGGATTGTAGGCATGCACCATCATATGACTTATGTGTTCTAAGCAGGGTCATTTTCTTGTTTTGGTTTGGGTTTTTGAGTCAGGACCTCACCGTGTAGCCTTGGCTAGCCTAGAACTCATTGGGGATCTGCCTGCGTCTGTCTCCTGGGATCAAAGGCATGTATTGACATAGCTAGCTTCATTCTCTGTTCTGAAGCTTACATTTACCTTAGCATTATATACATAATAGAAGCTCCAATTTTAATTAAAAAATTTCTGTACAGTGAAAAGTTTCTAAATGGAAATTGTGAAGTTGTTTGTTTGTTTCTTTTCTTTTTTT
>NW_022196909.1:26772609-26788961 GCF_008632895.1 Mastomys coucha
TTTTCTTCCTTGACAGAGCCTATGTAGCCCTGGCTGTCCTGGAACTCACTCTGTAGACCAGGTTAGCCTTGAAATCAGAGATCCCCCTGGCTCTGCCTCAGCTGTGCAGGGTTCAAAGGTGTGCACCACCACATCCAGCCTGTCAAAGTTTTAGAAACAGCGGGTTTATATTTTTCCAGCAGACCTCGTAGGGTATTGCGCTTGGTCAGCAGCGTGTCTTAGAGTGCTGCGCTCTAACCCTCGCTTTGTTTTAGACATGGGAAGACCCTGGACACAGTGACAAGCACACTGGCTGTTGTGGTGACAACGACCCAATTGACGTTTGTGAAATTGGAAGCAAGGTAATGACGTTAAATTTTCCCTATGACGTTAAAATGAATGACTCATACTAAAGTTTCTATTTTGAAAATCAGTGTGGATGCACTGTGAGCACTGGCGAATAGTCAGGCCTCCTGAAGGATTTGGGACGATCTGTGAAGGCCTCCAGCCAGATTCTTCTGATACAAGAGGTGTTGGTAGGGATTCTTCTATTGAGTGCGTTGCAGTTCTAAAACAGAAGATCTCAAACTGAGCAAATTAATAAACAACCCAAACTAATGTTGTTAGATTATTAAGTCAGGATTTCTGTTTGTTTTGTTGTGGTTCTGGGGATTAACCTCCGAGCCTCAGAATGCTACCTCCACGCACATGAAAAATGTAAAGACATGACTAATTAATTCAGTGGCTTCAACAAATGATAGAGCATAGTACAGTTGTGTCTAAAACAAATGATAGTAGCCTTATTTAGTGCAGTCAAAGACAGTGTAGAAAAGGTTAAATGCCCTGCACTATGGTACTGTTTTTGTATGGCTCATAGATGAAGGTCTAAAGCTAGACAAGTGTCTCATCAGTTAAGAACACTGGCGGCTCTTACAGAGGACCTGAGTTCAGTTCCCGTAACCCACTTGGCAGTTTACAGCTGTCTGTAACTTCAGCTCTAGTGGATCTGACTCCTTCTAGCCTCTGTAGGCCCAAGGCACACATAGTACACACAGGCAAAACATACACATAAAAACTAAATCTTTATTTCTTTAAAGAATGCAAAGCAGAGTGTAATGGCACAAGCTTTTGATCCCAATACATGAAAGAGAGACAGAGGCAGCAGATCTCTGTGAATTCAAAGCCAGCCTGGTCTACAGAGTGAGTCCCAGGATAGCCAGGGCTACACAGAGAAACCCTGTTTCAAAAATATCAAAAGGGGCCAGGGGTGGGGGAAGAACTGACTCAACAGTTGTCCAGTGCCCTCTGTATGAATGCAGTGTGTAGTTGGCATGTGTACAACTCCCCACCTCCATCACACTGTGTGTGTGTGTGTGTGTGTGTGTGTGTGTGTGTGTGTGTGTGTTTATCTGGGACAGGGTCTCACTGCCTAGTCCCTGCTATCTGGCCTTGAACTCACAGAAATCCACATACCTCTCTGCTTCCTGAGTACAAGGATTAAAAGTGTGTGCCATCCTACTTGACAATAAAAGTTTTTGGTTTTGTTTTTTAAAAAAAGCTTGACTCAAGTTTGTTAAGTACGTGTACACACACACACACACACACACACACACACACACACACACACACACCTTTCTTACTTGTCACCGTCCCCAAGATAGAAACCCCCAGCTTTGCTTTCGTTGTGTAATACCGCTTGTGCTGACTCTGGCTGTTCCTCAGGTGTGTGCCAGAGGTGAGATAATCAGGGTGAAGGTCCTGGGCATACTGGCCATGATCGACGAGGGCGAGACCGACTGGAAGGTCATTGCCATTAATGTGGATGACCCAGACGCAGCCAATTATAACGGTAAGGAGATGGGAAACCCGGAAACAGAAAGTCTCCTAACCCTGTTGTTCCTAAGACAGGGTCTTTCTCTGTAGCCCTTGCTGTCTTGGAACTCCTTGTGTAGACCAGGCTGGCCTTGAATTTACAGAAGTCTGATTGTCTCTACCCCCAGTTGCTGGGTAGAGGGAGCACTGGGTTACAATGCTTTCAAAAAGCAACGAGTGTCAGTCGGTGGTGGCACTCCTTTATTCCCAGCACTGGGGAGGCAGAGGCAGACAGGTCTCTGTGAGTTCCAAGACATCCAAGACTACACAGGGAAACACTGCTCCAAAAACCAAACAAATAAGCAAACAAAAGCAGCAGTGAATAATGAGCATCCACAAAAGAAGCACACAGCCATTCTGTAATCCAGAACAGATAACCCCCCATGAGACCACATAAAGAACAAATACAAAGCCAAGGAAGATAAGAAATCTCACGCAGACACACTGCCAAGAAATTTTACGTCACTGTGCTAGTCTCCAGGGTGGAGCCTAAGTCCCTCTTTCGTTGAAGGTTTTTTTATTGCTTTGTAGCCTGGGCTAGCCTTGAACTCTATATCCAACTGCTTCAGCATCCTTGAAATCTAGAATTACAGCTACACGCCACCATGCCCTTCTTGACTTCTTGGTCCTTGTCTTGCTTGTGTGGCGCAGGAATTTTGTGACTTAGAATGCCTGTAGTAGCCAGTAGTCCATTTGAATTCAAAATGTAACTCACTGGCTAGGCAATTAGCTCGGTGAAGAGTTCTTGCCCAGCTTGTACAGGGCCCTAGGTTTGATTCCAGTGCAGCAAAATAAGCCAGCCAATTATTATTGTTATTTTTGAGGCATGATTTCTTTGTGTAGCCCTGGCTGTCCTGGAACTCTGAAGTCCAAGCTGGCTTTGAACTCAACAGAGATCCACCTGCCTCTGCCACTCATGTGCTGGGAATAAAGATGTGTGCCACCATTCCTGGCCTGTTTGTTTGTTTGTTTGTTTATCTATTTATTTTGCTTTTTTGAGGCAGGGTTTCTCTGTGTAACCCTGACTATACTTAGAATGTATTACCCATAAGTTGAGTCTACTTTTCTTGTTTTTTGGTGTGTAATTGGAGTGCGAGCCTTTGACACACGGCCTCAACTTGCCTTTTTTAGTATCTCATACCCTTCTTATAGAAATGACGCTAACTGCTAAACCGGTTTGATTACACAGCCCCACTCATTTCTCTTCCTGGATCTAACAGCAGTTAGTCAGGCTTGATCACTCTTCAGTTATTAATGTCAAAGCTACTCAAAGATGCAGTATGATTTTCTTTTTAAATGTTTTAAGTATTCTTTTCTTAGCTCCAATATTATCTTGGGCTTCTTTATAATTTTCCCTGTATATCTCAATGTAAACGTGCTATTTTTGTCGAATGCCAAAATACTTACTGGTCATGTGATGTGTTGGTTTTCTTTCCTTAGATATTTCTGATGTTGAACGGCTGAAGCCTGGCTACTTAGAAGCTACTATTGATTGGTTTAGAAGGTATAAGGTTCCTGATGGGAAACCAGAAAATGAGTTTGCATTCAATGCAGAATTTAAAGACAAGGTATCATATCTTTTAAAACTGTAGCTTTAGAGCATTTGTATTGAGACTTAGCATTTTACTATGTTGTTCCCATGTGAAGACTCGTGAAAGAAGGGGCTGGGGTATGCTTCTGTGGAATGTGTCAGGCCCTGGGCTCCATCCCTAGTACCAACCCCCCAAAATTACCGGTGAAAGAAAATTCTGAAGATGCAAGATAGTCTTGGTCTTTACTTATATAAGAGAAATATATCTTCCCCTTTTTAATAAAATGTCCTTCCTGACTCAAAAAAAAAAAAAAAACAGTATTAAGAGTTTTGGGTTATGTAAGTGGTAAGGAGAGAGACCTCCTTATATACGATCCTAATGCCTGTCTTCAAATTACAGGAGTTTGCAGTTGACATTATTAAAAACACCCACGATTATTGGAAAGCATTAGTGACTAAGAAGACAGATGGGAAGGGAATCAGTTGGTAAGTGTTAACTCTCTTTTTCTGTGCCTTTATCACACAGCAGACCGGCTTACAGCCGACATTTCGCTGACTGTAATGTTCCCAGTGGTAAGAATGAAAGAGGTGGTTCCAGAATCCTGGCCTCTTACTCAAAGGTCTACATAAAACAAGGACGCAGACAGATTTGCAAACATAGCAAAGAATGTCTGTTTAGAGGAGCTGTGGTGCAGGTTAGAAAGGGATCACACTGTCTTGATAGACTGGGGCATATCTCCTCCTACTGGGCATGCTCCTTCCGCAATCCTGTGCATGACTGATCATGCATAGTCATAAGATGCTAAGTGGGGGATTCTCCGTAAAAGGTTATTAGAGGACACAGGTCCTCCTCACATCCCCCCACCCCCAGCAACCAAAATCAGTTCAAGACAAATTGCCTTTGAATTCTTAATATTGGATACATTGGAAATATACTTGAATACAGACTGTCTCTATTTGATGCTTTGTTAGGAGCAGAGAAGGTTAGGCAATAGTTAGGTGTCATTTTCACAGAGGGGACACAGTGCTCAAACATAAAATAGCTAGGTTGCTAGTACATTATTAGCAGGGGGAGGGAGGAGTGCGTACAAACCGCCTAGTAGACTCTCAGGTATACTGTTAGTCCCATACCTGCCTGCCTCTGTATACCCTCCGATTTATGTAGAAAAAAAAAATCTAAAAAAGCGTCAGTGCTAGTAAGATGATTCAGTTAAATTGCTTGCTGCACAAGCCTGCTAACCAGAGCCCCAGCCCTGAGAACACCACAGTTTTCCTCAGACCTGCACGTGTGCCGTAGCATGTACATTTCCAGATGTGCATAGATTGCACACGCGCGCGCACACACAATAATAAATATAAATAAATAAATAAAGCAGTAGTACATACCTTAAATCCACACAATAGAGAGGCAGAGGCAGGCAGGTTTATGAGAGTTTAAGGTAGTTGGTCTACATAGCGAGTTCCAGGTCAACCAAGGCTACATATTTTCAACAAATAAATAAAATAAAAATTGATTATGCTAGTAGTTTCTACTCAAGTTTATTCATCACCAGCTTAAAACTGCCCATAATATATTTATAAAATTCTCTTTAAACAAATACAAACTACATTCATCTGGGTGACACTGAGATCAAAACTCGTGAGCTTCTAGCGTCAGGGCGCATTAGCTACCAGTGTGTGGGCATTGCTATCTCAGATGTGAATAAGTAACATGTGAGCCAGGCTGGAGTGGAGTCTAGCAGCCCCTCCTCAGTTTGCCTGTAGGACTATCAGCACTGCTTTATGCAGACTTTAGAAACAAAAGCTGTCTGAGGAGAGCAGTGGACCCCATGTGTCTGAAGGGTGGGGAGGCTAGTGTCCTGTCCGCCATGGTTCTTAGAGTTGATGGATGCAGCATATACCATACCTCAGTGGCTGTGGCTTCATTTCCCAGAAAGCAGGATTGGCTGCATTCCAGTCAGGTTTTGTCCATCTCCCTGTGGTCCAGCAATCTGAAGAGTCCCCGAGCTCTTTGGGAACAGCGCTTATTAATTGTACTGACCGCCAGGAATAAAGCAGTCTTTGCTATACGAGGATCTCATGCTCACTGAACTTGCTCCCACTCATAATCATATTTATGTTAATTGAGCAATTAATACTTGCCAAACATGATAAAGATACTGGCCATGAGCCTAACCAGAGTCACTGCAGAATAACCGTTGGTACTTTAGTTTGAAAATACCAGGGTTCGGGTCTCAATACTGGGGACACTAACAAAAGCAAAATGTGGCTTCAAGAGCTTCCTAGGTAAAGGCTCTTGCTCGCTGCCAAGAATAACACTCCCATAAATTGTCTACACTGTGGTATGCGTGTGCATGTACATGTACACACATACACACACACACACACACACGTACACATTAGATAAATGTTTCTTTAAAGGATATAAAGGCCTTAATCAGTCATAATTTATAAACAGCTTATTTGTCCTAAGTCCCTGTTTTACTGCTCTGAAGAGACACCATGACCAAGAAAACTTGATCCTTTTATCATTTTATAATGATAAAAGGAAATATTTAACTGGGGGCTTGCTTATAGTTTCAGAGGTCCATTATCATCATGGTAGCACACATGTTATTGGTAGAAGAGCTGAGAGCTACATCCTGACCCACAGACCAAGAGAGAACTGGACCCAGTATAAGCTTTGAAGCCTCAAATCCCAACCCCAGTGACACACTTCCTCCAAGGCCACTCCTAATATTTCTCAAATACTGCCACTCCCTGATGACTAAGCATTCAAATATATCTTTCTAAGAGAGCCAAAAAGAAAAAAGAGAAAAGACAGATTAACTCACTGTAGGAAAGCTAGGAAGAGGTTTCGTTGCTAGAAAATACAGTCCTAGTCATAAATTTAAAATTCAGTTCTGAGGCTGAGTAGCTCAGTCGGAGCAGTGCTTGCCTGGAATGCACAAAGCCCTAGATTCCACCCCCAGTGTGGCATAAGTCACGTATGGAAGCTCGAACCTGTAGTTCCAGCAGTCAGAGAAGTATCTGAAGGTCAAGGTTGTTCTTAGTTTATAGCCAATTTGAGGCCAATTTGGGCTGGAGAGATGGCTCAGAGGTTAAGAGCACTGGCTGCTCTTTCAGAGGTCCTGAGTTCAATTCCCAGCAACCACATGGTGGCTCACAGCCATCTGTAAAGGGATCTGACGCCCTCTTCAGGTGCATCTGTAGACAGCTGCAGTGTACATAAAACAAGTAATTAAGAGGGTTGAGAATTAGCACTAGTTGGCCAATGTCCTGATGCATGCAAGATCCCATCTGCACACAGATCAGTAAATACAAAATATAAGTGTTTTTTCCTTTTTTTTTTTTCCTGCTTTTTGCGACAGGTTTCTCTGTGTAGCTTTGGTGTCCCGGAACAAGCTGGGTAGACCAGACTGGGTAGACCAGACTGGGTAGACCAGACTGGCCTCAAACTCACTCTGTCTTGCTTCTGCCTCCTGAGTGCTGGGAAATAAGCATTTGCCTGTTACATTGTATAACATTCCATATCTGTCTAGTAATCCTGTTGGTCCAGGAATCCCCTCACAAACTACAGGAACACTGAAATCTGATTTCAGACAGGACAGGTCAACATGTTCCAGATTCAGGAACGGAATCATGACCCCTGAGTTAAGATCCTACGGGATTTTTAAGCCCAAAATCCACAAACATCTATACCAAATTATTTCACCAATCAAGATTTAGGGATAGGGGATTTCCTTAGGAACATGTCTTTTTTTTTTTTATTTTTAAAGATTTATTTATTGATATATGTAAGTACACTGTAGCTGTCTTCAGACACACCAGAAGAGGGCGTCAGATCCCGTTACGGGTGGTTGTGAGCCACCATGTGGTTGCTGGGATTTGAACTTAGGACCTTTGGAAGAGCAGTCAGTGCTCTTACCCACTGAGCCATCTCATCAGATCCCAGGAACATGTCTTTGTTGTACACTGATCCTGCTCCCACTGGTTGGGGTTTTCACCTGTGGCAGGGGACTTGCCTTGTCTACCATTCATGTCCTACCTTGTCTACCAGGATGGGACTTGTCCACCATTCCTGTCTTAACTTGCCAACCAGGATGTCAGTGTGCCCACATACCCTCTTTCTGCCTAGTAGGATATCAGTTCCCAGGGAAATCTTGGGAACTTAAACTTTACTAGACTACTACTCAAAATGGAAGCCTCACTCCAAATAGTTTCTCATATTGGTACAAGAGTCTCTCTTATGTTGGGGTCCATTCCTAGCGGCAGCTTATAAAGGCCAGTACCATAAAAGCTTATACATAGGTGCAGGAAGTGCTATTGGGTGGTTGGTTTGGGTCCAAGCTTATTTTGGGAACTATACAAAACAGTTCTACTGACTTCTGTTGGGACTGGTTTCCCAGGGTACAGAATATGTAATCAATCATAGCATTGGAAGGTTTCCTAGTAACAGCAGAACCATGTGAGAAAGTTTCCTTTAATGGCAGGCTAGCCAGGTAACAGTTACCTTGGCCTGCGCAGTCAGTTTTGTCCATAAGCCACTTTTCATCATTCCTATTGGTAATCATTGATTGCTTCCAACCGTTTGTTGGTTTGTTTTTGTTTTTGTTTTAGAGATTTGTTTATTATATGTAAGTACACCGTAGTTGCCTTCAGACACACTAGAAGAGGGCATCAGATCCCATTACAGATGGTTGTGAGCCACCATGTGGATGCTGGGAATTGAACTCAGGGCTCTTAATCTCTGAGCCATCTCTCCAGCCCCGCCCCCTTTGTTGGTTTAATGGTGAATGTCTTTGTAGGGTCCTAACTTCTGTCAAGGTGTCTGAATTCTTTGAAGTTTTTAGCTATCTTCCCCTAAGTACTTTCCCTTCTATGAGGAGTATTTATTTTACACATTTCACTAACACTGATGAGAGCAGATTTTTTATTTGTTAGCTTCATTTTTTCTTTTTTCTCCAGAATTAGGAAAGATGTTACAGATTTTAATTTGTGCTTGTCCGATGTTTCAGTGAGTACTACAGAAGATTTGATGTCAGATTTTTTTATTTTATTATTTATTTATTTATTTATTTATTTATTGGTTATTTTGAGACTGGGTTTATCTGAATGCTTAGGATGGGTGAGGATGCTCTCAGTCAGACCAAATTTAAATGCTTTTGGGTCTAGGCATGATGGTATGCACCTTCATATATTCTCTGTGAGTTCTAGGCTACATAGTGAGACCTTGTCTCCCAAAAATAAACAAACAAATGAAATCAAAACAAAACAAAACAAAAAAAGCCATCTGGTCTACCATCATCAACTTAGTTTTTGCTTGTTAGTTGCTTTTGTTTTTGTTTTCCCCTCAAGACAGGGTTTCTGTATTTCCCCTGGCTGTCCTAGGACCAGGCTTTCCTGTAACTCTGAGGTCTGACTGACCCCCTCCCGCCACCCCCTCAATGCTGGGATTGAAGGTGGACACCACCACCACCACCCAGCTCAACTCAGTTTTTTAAAATCCTGAGAAGGCTGTATTGTTCACTTGTGTTCTGACTATGTTTATTTCACTCAACAGCATGAACACCACAGTGTTGGAGAGCCCTTTCAAGTGTGATCCTGATGCGGCCAAAGCCATTGTGGATGCTGTACGTAAGGCTTGCTTTGCCATAGGGTGCTCCAAGGGAAGAAGTACTTGTTGCTATGAGCATTTGAGTGCCTCTCATGTGCACATTACTGAGTGACATCTGAAGGTCAGAACTCTGAACACAGATAGACAGGTAGATGCGTGAAGAGAAAACTGAAGACTGGTTGGTACTGGTCAACCCAGAGGTGACTGACAGCAGAGTAGATAGCTTGTAAACCCAGAGTGTTGACTGCACAGTGTACTTAGTAGTCCAGGAGCCCATCACCATTGAACCATCTCCTACAATACACCACTTAGGAAGCTAGTTGACTTGTATGGAGCTAAGACGGGAGTGAGCACACTTGAGGAGTCTCTGAAGGATGACCAGTAGTACAGAACTCTCCCCAAGAAGTACACCATCACCTCCAGCAGCTCCCTGCTGTTAGGGGAAAGTTCTTTCTTTCTTTTTTTTTTAATTTAATGCAGGAGTGCTCTGCTTTATATACAACCCTCAGTGAGAAGAGGCCATCAGATCCCCTTATAGATGGTTATGAGCCACCATGAGGTTGTTAAGAATTGAACTGAGGACCTCTGAAATGTTCACAGATAACAGGCAAAATACCCATACATATAAAATTAAGTAATCCTTTTTTTAATTGAAATATTATATTGAAGAAATTGTAATATATTGACCTTAGCAGATCACATCCTGCATTATTCCTCAGAGTTCATTTTAGAGCCAAGTGCTCTTTACCGCCGTGCCATCTCTCCAGTTTTTTTGTCTTTTGTTTTTTTTGTTTTGTTTTGTTTTGTTTTGTTTTTAAGACAGGGTTTCTCTGTGTAGTCCTGGCTGTCCTAGAACTCACTCTGTAGACCAGGCTGGCCTCGAACTCAGAAATCCACCTGCCTCTGCCTCCCAAGTGCTGGGATCAAAGGCGTGCGCCACCACCGCCCAGCCATCTCTGCAGTTTTTTGAGTAGTTGCAGCTGGCTTTGAAATGACAGCTCTGCCCACCTACCTCTGTGTACCAAGTGCTGGCATTGGTGGTATGCATGCACCATCACACTTGGCCCCTGTGCTGTTTTTAATTGTCTCATTTAGACTTAGAAAAGACTGAAGTAGATCATTTAAAAAATTATTTTCATTTATGGGGCTGGTCGGATGGCTCAGTGGTTAAGACCACTTGCTGCTTCTGCAGAGGACCCAGGTTCTGTTCCCAACACCCAAATAGTGTCTTCCCTATAACTCTGGCTCCAAGGGGATCCAGGCTGCGCACTAGTATGCACATGGTGTACAGATACACATGTAGCAAAACACAGACATAATAAAAATAAGTCTTCTGGGATTTTTTTTTTTATAAGAAAAAAACATTTTGTTTATGCCATCAAAACTGGCAAACAGAAGAAAACTACCTCTGAGTTCCCACGGCCTCACCAATGAGGGCAACAAAAGGAAAGGTCTTGATGAGCCAGGGCATTTAGCTTCATCTTTGTTTCTCAGGAGTCCTGACAGTGAGATGAACAGGGAAAACAAAACTGGGTGTGGTGGTTCTGGAGGCGGAGTCAGAAGGATTGCTAAGAGTTCTCTGCTAGCCTGGGCCACACCTTGAAACCCTGTTTGCAAAAAAAAAAAAAAAAAAAAAAAAAAAAAAAAAAAAAAAAAAAAGGAGGGGGTGGCTAGGAAAAGTGGAATGGTGATATGTGCATGCTGCCTTTCATTTACTTCAAAAGCATTATTTCAGGTGTGTCACTAAGAGGCTCATAGACAGGGATGAGAGACACGGCTAATTGGTCAAGAAGACTTCCTCCACAGGACCAGGATTCAGTTCCCAGCATCCTTACAGTGCTTTAAAACCGTCCATAGCTCTAGTTCCAGGGGATCTGACTCCAACTTTACTGCCATGGTTCACATATACAAGCTGGCAAAATATTCATGCGCATAAAATTAAAGGATTTTTTTAAAAAAATTGAAATATTGTTTTGAACAAATTGTATATATTGACCTCTTAGCAGATCACACCCTCCATTTTTCCTATTTTATTTTGTTTTGTTTTTGTTTTTCTTTTTTCGAGACAGGGTTTCTCTGAGTAGCCCTGGCTGTCCTGGAACTCACTCTGTAGACCAGGCTGGCCTCGAACTCAGAAATCCACCTGCCTCTGCCTCCCAAGTGCCGGGATTAAAGGCGTGCACCACCACCGCCCAGCCCTATTTTATTTTTAGAGCCAAACAGGAACAGTCTCCTGTTCACATTGTCTCCCAGTTCTGTCACTTTGTATTTAGCTTTCCCTCTTTTGGTAGGACTCCATTTTAATATTTTAATGTTTCATTTTAGTTGCCACCACCGTGTGAATCTGCCTGCTCACTACCAACAGATGGTAAGACCTGAATACACAACAGTCACATTAAAGTGATGTGTCTGCATGCAAATTATATGTACACATTTTTTTTTTACTTGACAGATATTTATAGTTGTAGGTATAAGTTTGTTTTGATGCATATTTATAATTTGGAAAGCTTAAATCAAGTTAGGAAATCTATCACCTCACATACTTATTTGTGGGCAAACATTTAAACCTTTAAAATCTACAGTTGTAGCCACTTTGAAATATATAATGGGAACAGGAGGGTGGATTGATATAGAGTGTGTGTATAACATTTGAAGGACCTATGTTCATTCCCAGCAGCAGGAAGGAGAAATTCATAGGCAGTGTGTTATTATTACTACAGTCACCATTCCATTAAGTAAATCCATAAAGCCCACTGCTCTGACCTGACATCCACAGTGTGCCCACTGGGCAACACCTTTTCCCCTTTCCATCTAGCCGCCCTGGCTGCCCTCAGCCCCTTGGCAACCACTCTCTACAGTTCCACACATAGGATCAGTCATGCTGTCTGTCTTTTGTGCCTGTCTTTAGTTCCCTTGGCAGGCTATGCCAGCTATGCTAAGGTTCCGCAGTGCATATGTGAGGGATGATGTACACTGCACCCCACTTTTCCTTTTTCCTTCTTTTTTAGGGTACTTTCTATCACCCTGGCCCCTCAGATTCCATGTGGACACTATGGGAGGGACCCCGCATGGACTGTGTTCTACATTCTCATCCAAACACTGCCTGCTTCATTCAGAAAAATGTCCCCAACCCGACCCCTCTTTAGATCTTAGAACTTTCTGTGACAGGTGTAGTAATGCATGCCTGCAGTCCCAACACTCTGGAACCTGAGGCTGGAGGATCACTCTGTCTGGGTTAGATAGCAAGACCCTGTCTGGGGAAAAAAAAAAGAAAGAAAGAAAAGGGAATCTCTAAATCTCTTCTGGTGAGAAAAGGGCTCTGCCACTTAAAAAAATTCAAGCTGGCATGGCAGTACATGCCTTTAGTCCCTGCTGTCCAAGAGTTTGGGGATAACTTGAGCTCCGTAAGAGTTTCAGATCAGCTGAGACTATAGGGAACCCCATTTCCACACAGGAAGGGAGAGGAAGGAGTGAGAAGGCTGCAGGGTAAGCGCTGTGCTGAGTACCAGCCCTGCAGCTGTAACTGGGCATGCGTGTTCTGGAAGTCTAGAGGAAGCGCCGTGGGGAGCAGTCTAGTATTCCTTGGTAGGAAAGCATTCTCTCGCTGAGTTACATCACCAGCTTTCTCTATGTAAGATGTTGATAATTTGGGTTTTTAACAGAGATTCTAATTTGTTTTTCTTTTTTCCCCCTGGATACAGTGGATAAATGGTTCCATCACCAGAAAAACTGATGAGATCCCTCTGGAATACAAGCTCTACGGCCGCATCCTGTTCACCTGGAAGCATTAGATGCAAAAGTGTAGTAGCTTTTCAAAGCTCTAAATTTCTGTAGCTCACCTAATGAAGTAGAGTCTGCTGTGACTGGCCCAATATGGTGGAAGGTTAGCCAGCTAGGCACCTCACTCCTCAACCAAGACAGCTTTCACTAAACGTTAGCTCTCAAAGCCGAGGAGACATGGAAGTCATTTGTGCATGGATGTGCAGAGTGGACCCCTATTGGATGTACATGTTTACTGTGGTAGGAAATAAAGTTATTTTACTGAAACTTGGCTTTGGATAATTTTTTCTTCTGGAGCCAACATTCCCACACTGGCATCGGTACGTAAGCGTTTCTTTCCTACCAGTAGGTTTTATAGTGTTAGATAAAAATCTTTAATCGCTGTACTCCAGAGGTAGAAGTAGGCAGCACTCTTGAGTTCAAGGCCAGTCTATTCTACATTGCAAGTTCCAGGCCAATGCAAGCCACATTTTGAGTACCTGTTTCAAAAAAATCAAGCTGCTTGTTTTTAGGAATCTAAGAATGGAATCTTTTGCCCGTAAAGGGGTCCTGTTCCATGTCTAGTTCCCAGCATCCCATTGGAAAGCAAAAACTTTTAAAATTACTATTATGTTAGCAGACAGCAAAACCTTTATTGAAGGTGGAAGTAAACACGATATTTACATATGTAAGTCATTTGCATTGCACCAGAGTTAGCAAGCCAGAACTATTTTAAGTGAGTTCATGGACTTTGGAGCTAGGAAGTCCTCAGCTTAGATCCAGGCCCATCTTCCCAGCTCTGCTCAGGCAAGATGCCGACACTAACCCTGTTTCCTCATCTAGAAAAGTGTCAGGCAGTGACTTACAGTAAACATTCATATTTATTTAACCTGAACTGTATTACTATGTCTGTGTGGGTGTCTGCAGGTTGAGGGCAGATGCTCTGGGAGGCCAGAGGCTTAGCAACACCCGGAGCTGCTGTGGCAGGTGGCTGTGAGCGGCCTGCTGTGGGTTCTGGAGAAGACTAAACTCCAGCCATCTGCAATAGTCAGAGAACAAGCTCTTAGCTGCTGAGTTGTCTCCGTTCTACCTCCATTTTTGAGGCAGGCTCTCATCGATCCTGGAGCTTGCTAATTGGACTAGGCAGGCTGGCCAGCAAGCCGGAGGGGTCCTCGTGTCTCCATCAGATGCACAATGATGTCCCCTCGTCGTTTTAACTTCACTTTATGTCATGGTGAAGGATGGCGAGCGTCTTTCATGTGCTTGTATCTCATCTGTGTCTCTTCTTTTTGGCTCTCAGGTATTTGCTGTGGCCAAATACCTGAGAGAACGTCAAAAGGAGGAAAGCTTATCTGGACCCATTCATTGCTTTGGGCCTTAGAAACGCTAAGACAAGTGGTGGCCCACGCCTTTAATCCCAGCACTTGGGAGGCAGAGGCAGCTGGATTTCTGAGTTCGATCAAGGCCAGCCTTGTCTACAGAGAGAGTTCCAGGACAGCCAGGACTACACAGAGAAACCCTGTCTGGAAACACTAAAAATTAATAATAATAATAATAATAATAATAATAATAATAATAATAATAATAATAATATTTTTGAGACAGAGTGTCATGCATTTCACTCTGGCCTCAATTTATTATGTAACTTAACAATATTTTTATTTTTTTATTTTTTTTTATTTTTATTTTTATTTTTTAAATATTTATTTATTTATTATATGAAAGTACACTGCAGCTGTCTTCAGACACACCAGAAGAGGGCGTCAGATCTCATTACAGATGGTTGTGAGCCACCATGTGGTTGCTGGGATTTGAACTCAGGACCTTTGGAAGAGCAGTCAGTGCTCTTAACCGCCAAGCCATCTCTCCAGCCCCTTAACAATATTTTTAAAAAGTTTTTTTTTTTTTTTTTTTTTTTTTTTTTTTTTTTTTTTTTTAATTTTTAGGTATGGGTTGCTGGAAAGATGGTTCAGCAGTTAAGAGCACTGACTGCTCTTCCAGAGGTCATGAGTTCAATTCCGAGCAACCACATGGTGGCTCACGACCATCTGTGATGCCCTCTTTTGGTGTGTCTGAAGACAGCTACAGTGTACAAATACATAAAATAAGCAAATATGTTTAAAAAAAATTTTTTTTTGAGACAGGGGTTCTCTGTGTAGCTCTGGCTGTCCTGAAACTCATTCTGTAGACCAGGCTGGCCTTGAACTCAGAAATCCACCTGCCTCTGCCTCCTAAATGCTGGGATTAAAGGCGTGCCACCACCTTCTGGCCTTAAATTTTTTTTAATGTGAGTTTTACTTGTATTTTCTGTGCACCACGTTCACAGCTGGTGCATCCACAGACCAGAAGAGGGTGTTGGGTTCCCTGGACGTAGAGTTACAGATGGTTGTGAGCTGCTAGGTGGGTACTGGGAAGTGAACTTCTCGAAAGAGCAGCAGTACTCTCAAACCACTGAGCCATCTCTCAGGCCCCCAAAGATTGATCTGTGTGTTTGATTTTTGAGAGAGGGTTTCACAGTGCAGCCTTAGCTGTCCTTAAACTCACCGTGTCGACCAGGCACCACCACTGCACAGTTCCAGAGGTTTATTTTTAACTATGTGTAAGTATTTGTAGATGTATGTGGGCGTGTACACTTGAGTAAAGGTGCTGGTAGAGACCAGAAGAGGGCATCAGATCTCCTGGGGCAGTTCTGAACCTCCCAGCATGGAACCAAAGTGGGGTCCTCTAAAGGAACAACGCCATCTCTTCAACCCTGAAATTTTTTTTTTAAAAAAAACTTTTTTTTTTTTTAATTTTTTTTCCCCAGACAGGGTAGCCCTGGCTGTCCTGGAACTCACTCTGTAGACCAGGCTGGCCTCGAACTCAGAAATCCGCCTGCCTCTGCCTCCCAAGTGCTGGGATTAAAGGGGTGCGCCACCACCGCCCGGCTAAAAAAAAAACTTTTAATTGTGGGTATTGGTGCGACCTTATGTGACATGAATGCAGCCCTGGGGTGTTGCAGCTGCCGGCAGCTACACACGAACCAGGTCTCTGGAAGAGGGGGAAGGAGCCTAGGAAAATAGAGGAATCGGACGGCGAGAGGAATAAAAAATGGGACCGAGCCATGGTTTCTGCTCAAAGTTCAAAGAGTATTATCAATCTGAGAATCAAGCAGGCAGGCAAAACCCCTTCTCCAGTCTGCCAGGATCCCGTGGCCAAATTAGCATCTTGATGCTACTAGGTCTTGCAGGCAGAGGTAGCTGTTAGCAAGAACTTGGAGAGAGGCAGAGAGGTGGCTGAACAAAAAGGGCTTTGTTTTTGTCTGGAAGCCTCTCCCTAGGTGGGCTGGCTTCTTGTGGCAAGGCAAGGTCTGAGTCAGCCAGCTGAGGGAGGTTACACTGGGGTTGGTTCGAGTTACACTATGCTTTACCCAATGCTGGTGCCTGGGATGGAAGTCAGGTCCTCTGTCATACACTCTTTAACTACTTTGGCATTGCTCCAGCCCCTGGTGTGCTTAACCTTTAAGCCACAGGCTTTGAACAATGTAACTTTAAAAACCACAAAAATCACACACACACACACACACACACACACACACACACACACACACACACA
>NW_022196909.1:26789589-26791265 GCF_008632895.1 Mastomys coucha
TCACCACACATATAAATATATGGGTACTTCCCTCCATCTCTCTCTCTTCTCTCTCTCCTCTCTCTCTCTCCCTTCACGCGACGCGGTCCTCACTCCCTCCCCCCCTCCTAATTAAACTTCCAAAAACACAGAGCTGCTTGTATCTGGTGTCTGTGGACGCGCCGCTGCGAGCCAAACCTATCATCACCTAAGATCATCAGAAATATCTCCTATTTACATTACACATAACAGCGAAATTACAGTTAGGAAGTGGCAATGAGAATAATTTTTATGGTTGGGTGGGTCACAGCTTACTACAAGCCGAGGCACCGTAGTAAAGGGTCGAAGCCTTAGGAAGATTGAGAACCACCGTTTTGACCCATGTACCTTTTCTTAGATCTGTTTAGTAAACTGGCTAACTTTGCTTCCCTCTGGTTCTTCTGAGCTGCCATCCAGTGCCTGCCTTTACTTGAGTGGAAAGGGGAAAGGAGCCTCTTGGGCTGCATCTCTTCACCAGCACTAAGTTCAGAGATTCTCCTGCCTCGGTCTGCCTCCTGGGTGCTGGAGTTGCTGTATCCCAATACACCTTGCTGCGTTATTTTTGTTTTTTAAAATTACCTTAATCATTTTGTGTCTGCGGCCGCTTTGCTTACATGTATGTGCGCTGTGTGTTCCGAGAGGCCCTGGAGGCCGGAAAAGAGTGCTGGACCCCTTGGGACTGGAGTTACAGACAGTTGTGAGTTGCCCACCTGGGTGCTGGGGGTGGAAGCCATCCTTAGGGGAGGTGTCACATGTACTTTATAGCTTGGTGACCTCTACGTTATCTGTATGACTGAGATCACACCAGATCCTAGGACCTTAAACTACAGATCCATTTTTAGGGAATGCTTGGTGTTTGAGTCTAGAAGTTTGAGCCAATACTGACTGACTAGTCGCACTGACCTGATTTGCTTCTTAGCTCACATGGATCATTCCTTTGCCAGCTCTGGTGTTTGCAGGAGGCAGCCCTCCCCACCCCACTTTCCGTGCTTCTGGAAATTGAACTCAGGTCGTCATTCTTGATCTTTGAGCAGTGTGATTGCTAATCTTGGTTGACAAGTTGACTACATCTGGAATGAGCTGAGGCATCCCTTCATTGGTATTAGAATCTACTTCTTTGGGATTCCAATTTAGACTGAGGATCACTGGCTATGTAGTAGTTCCCTGGATTCCCAGCATCAGATCGGGACTGCCGACACTATCAGTCTGGTGGTCCGAATGATTGATTACTCAACTCTTGGCCTTTCTAATGGGAAAAAAAACAATTGTTGGACTACTCAGACCACAGCCTCTAAGCCATTCTAAATATATATCTATATTGGTGTTGGAGAGATGGCTGAGCCATTAAGAGCACTGGATGATCTTCCAGCGGACCTGGGTTCAATTCCCAGCAGAGATATTACTAGAATCTCATCATGGTCTGTAACTCCTGTTTCAGGGGATCTGACACCTTTTTTTGGTCTCTGCAGGCACCAATCATGTACGTGGTACAGGCATCCATGCAAACAAAACTAAATAAAACTTAAAAAAAAAAAAAACTGCACGTGTACAGTTATTCTATCTCTGTTGTTTGTTTGTTTAAGACAGGTTATCCCAGCCGGGCGGTGGTGGCGCACGCCTTTAATCCTAGCACTTGGGAGGCGGAGGCAGGCGGATTT
>NW_022196909.1:26791717-26792641 GCF_008632895.1 Mastomys coucha
AAAAAAAAAAAGACAGGTTATCCCCCTCTAATTCTGGAAGGTCTGGAACTCGGAGACCTTAGTTTCCCAAGGGCTGCAATTAAAGGTGTGCATCACAATGCTGAGCCAGCTCTGGTTCCTCTGAGAGCCCTGGCTAATACAGTAGGCAAACCTACCTTTACCTGATGAGCTATTTTGCAAGCCTTATTTAACTGCTTTGTTCACTGGGGCTATCAGAATGTAGTGAGGGTTAAATCAGATGAAGGATCCAAGTACTCAGGGTACTGCCCAAAATTGCTCATCAAACTCTGGTCGCTTTTATTTAGAAAGTTAAAAAATAGAGACTCAATCCCAAGGCAGGGGAAAAAAAAACTTAAAACAATGACTAGGTGGCATCCACCTAAGCTGAGGTCACCAAACTCAATTCTACTGTCCTAGACTCTACCAATATCTATCTGGCAGCCTCCGCTTCTGACGTCCGGAGTACGTCTGGAGACGTCCTTGGATCTGAAGCTCCGAGCTGAAATAGCGGCTTTAAGATGGGGACAGAAGCACGGGCCGCCCGACAGACACTGCCACGTCTCTCGCCGCCTGGGAAACTCCACCGAGAAGGCGGAGCCTCACCCGGAGCGTACGTCACGTCTTGGGCCCGCCTCTCCGCGGCCTGAGTGGCTGTTAGGGGGCCCGAACGGCGTGATGTTTAGATGGGGCGGGGCAAGTGCGTGCCCGGAAGTCTCGGGGAGGGGCGGCGTGACGTACATCCGGCGCGTAGCTGGCGGTCCCGGGTACTGTTGGTCTGTGTGCTCGGAGGGAGGGTCGCGCCGCCAGCCACCGCCGGAGGAGCCCCTCGGGCCGTGAGTCGGGGCCCTAGCGGAGGAGGTGGCGGTGGGGCAGCAGTCCCGGGGCGGGCCGCGGCGAGGGTCGGGGCAGGGACCGCCGCGGTGG
>NW_022196909.1:26792706-26794921 GCF_008632895.1 Mastomys coucha
GGGCGGGGACGGGCCGCAGCTGCGGGGTGGCGGGGTGGCGTTCGGGGTTTGGGGGACGGCTTCGTGGCCTCCGTGTCGGAGGAGTCTGGTTCTTCGGTGAGGGTGGCTGGAGCCCTGGCACTCATCCTTCCGTGGGCCACGAGGTAGCGAGTGGGCGCTCGAGCCCCACGTTTAGCCTCTGGGTATCGGATGCCCCTGGCTGGAACCCACTGTTCGCCCCTTCCACCAACACTCTTCCCCACTCCCTTTTTTTTTCCCCCCTGTGCAATTCCCTCTTGGGCGATTATCGCAGATAAATGTTTTCTTCATCATTTTTGCCCAGCTGAGAATGGTACCAACTCCCATTTCTCGGTATCCTCCCTGACAATCGGGTGTTTCCTCCAGTACCTGGGCTCAGTCCTTCCAGGTTGAGAAGGGAGGTGTAGGGGGAATTGGCAGAAAGTTGATCTTTGACATTCACCTTGCAGCCTATGTAGACTTTCTTAGTTAATAGCCAGCTAGCTGCCTTCCCTCCTAGATTCGTCGGGAGTGAATACGTTTAAATATAAGAGTACGTTTTTATTGCCTGATGGTCTTTCTGGGACTTGTCTTGTTTGTTTCCCATCAGTCTTGATATTTGCACGTTTTTTTTACTTAAGGTTCATAAATAGTGTTGTTGGTGTTCATGTTGTTCTTAACATTCCGTAGATGATAGAGTAGACGAAGAATAGAAAAGAGTTCTTCAGTAAAAATACCATCTGAAAAGTGTGTTCTTAAGTTTATCGTCTGTGTAGGTGGTAGGTTAGGGAAGAAAGTTACCTTTCACCTTTTCGGATTGGAATTTAATATTAGTAGGAAAAAGGCTTTGGTTTTAGGTGAGAGGCTTTTCTTTTTAAATACCTTATTTTTATTTGATGTGAATTGTTGTTTTGCCTGCATGTGTGTCTATGTGAAACCCATAGAACTGAAGTTACCGTTTTGAGCTGTCATGTGGGTGCTGGGACTTGAACCCAGGGCCTCTGGAAGAGCAGTTGGTACTCTGAACCTCTGAGCTGTCTCTCATGGCTTTTGGAACTGATGCTTTTGACCACACAGTCTTGAACAAGACAGGTAGCCTAAAGAGTGCCCACATCTTCATCGCAGCTTGGGAGGGTGAGGTGAAGGTATGTACATATGGTGGTACTGTATAAGTTCTAAGGTTGCTGATGGATGAATTGGGTCAGATCTTGAGATCTCAAGGACATGCCAGCAAGGCCATGTCCTCAGCTTTGGGCAGCAGTACAGCCCAACTCCTAGGGTCTGACAGGAGTACTACCAGAAGAAGGCATCAGATCTCAATACAGATGGTTGTGGGCCATCATGTGGTTGCTGGGAATTGAACTCAGGACCTTTGGAAGAGCAGTTGGTGCTCTTACTGGCTGAGCCATTTCTCCAACCCTGAGTACTATTTTTTAACATCACTGAAGAATTCATTCTAATACTTTTCCTTATCATTTTGGTAGGAAGACTTTATAGGGCTTTTAAGACAAGAACTAGGAAGGAAAATAAGTTGGAAAATTAAAGTAGTTTAGTCACCACTTAAAAAAAAGTCCCCTAAAGTGTCACATTTGTAGAATTAACTAGGGTAAGAATATTTGCTTTCCTTTTCTTTGTTTGTTTGTTTGTTTGTTTTTGTTTTTGTTTTTGAAATAGAGTGTCACTCTGTAGCCCAAATTGGCTTGGAACTTTAACATAAGGTGAAGCTGCCACATACTAAAGCTCATCTTCCTGCCTCAGCTTCTCAAATACTGTGATCATAGGTTTCACTCCCATGTCTATCTTGGGAATTCTTCTAAAAAGATGTGGTTAAAAATAATGAAAGTGCTATACTATTGGCAGCAAATCAGTGCACACTAACTAGATGTGTTGAGTGTGAGAGGCCACAGCCTGTTAAAGATGAACTGGGTCTCTCTGGAATAAAGTGAGAGATAAGGGAGGGTGTCTGGCTAGGGGGACTGTAGAAGAAAGATGTATTGTTTTATTTACTCAGTAAACTTGAACTTAAACATGTATTTGTTACTGGGCTTCTTAAAGTGTTAAGTTTCTAGATATAAGTATCCCTCCTTAGCATTGAGCAGCCTCCCCTCCATAAATTTTTTTTTTGGTGATGGGACCTCATGATTCAGGTTGGCTTCAATACACTGTATGGTTGGGACTCCAGCTTTTTCTTTTTCTTTTTTTTTTTTTTTTTTTTTTT
>NW_022196909.1:26795255-26819395 GCF_008632895.1 Mastomys coucha
GCGTGCACCACCACCACCACCACCACCACCACCACCCCCCGATGATAGTCTGCTTTTCATCTAGCATCTTTGAAGAATACAGGTGAGACTGCAGAGTAGCTATTCAGGATGCTGCAGGATTCAGGATGCTGAAGCATAAGGATAGCTTAAAGCCCTGGAGTTTGAAGCCAGTCTAGGCATCACAGCAGGATCCTGTCTCTTAAAAGATAAAAATACACACGTATATATGAATGTGTATACATAAATATTTTCCTCCAGTTATTGTTCATGAAAGTTTTGTCTAATTGCAGTTGCTGCATTTTCTGTAAAGTTTTGTCTTGTTGAGAAAGTAGTGATTTTTCTTTTTTGCGATAAACTGAGCTACTGATACATAAATTCAATGTGACCAGGAAATGAGTCTCTGTCAGTCTTAGCATTCCTCGGTATTTCTAGATCCTTCTTAACTCTGCTTAGAGCTCTCAGTGGCTTTAGTTACACATTTTTCCCCTATGCTTGTAGGAACTAGGAAAAGTGGTTTTGGTGTATGTGCTAGTTAAGACAGATTGGCAGCAGTCCTTGATGCTATATGGTTGAGACCCTGTCTCAAAAGAAACAAATAAGGTGTTTACTTGCTTTGGAACCTCTTGCTATATTATGAATTAGTATTCTTAAGAAATTAAGAATTCATAAAATGGATATGTACTAGATTGTATTATAGAAGCTTTTATTCCCTTATGTTTCTGTAAAACAGGATATCTTTTCACAAGTTGAAACATCTGCAAGTGGTTAAGGATATTGGTAAATGGAGTCAACCAAACTGGGCCAGTTGATAGATTTGGTATGTCCTTTTTGGAGCTGTATAGAACAACTTAATAAACTTTTGATTCAGGTCAATGAACTCTTCATTCATGGCTTTGTTTTGGTTCTTTTGTTCTAAGACAGAATCCCAGTGGTCTAGGACTCATTGTGTGGACCAGGCTAGTCACAGATTTTCCTGCCTCTGTCTCCCAAGTGCTGGGATTACATGGACACGTCACCACAGCCAGCTCTCATCATGGTTTCTACCAGGTGCATCTGTTTGGCTTTTTGATTCAGCTCTTTTACTTTTTCAAGTCAGGTGTTCTCTGTGTAGCCCTGGCTGTCTTAGAACCCTCTTCTGTAGACCAGGCTGGCCTCTACTAAGAGAGTCTGTCTCCCAAGTGCTGGGATTAAAGGCGTGTGCCACCACCTCCCAGCTTGCTTCCGATCATTAAAGATCCTGAATTCCTAGGGTTGTTGCCAGCTAGTAGGCAGCAGTGAATGGGCAGCTTCCTGGAGGAGTACATCTCCTAGTAAGGGGGACGGTGTGCCTGAAACTCTTAGTTCTTTGTCTGAATTGGCAGATGTGAGAGGCCTAGAGGCTTCCCTTCAGACTACAGAATCCTTGTCTCAGGAACCAAGGAGGTTAGTCTTTGCAACATTGATTTTTATTTTATGTGTGAGTGTTTTGCTTGCGCGTGCATGTATGTTTAGCACAGAGGCTAGAAGAGAGCGTTGGGTTCCCTTGGAACTGGAGTTAACAAACAATTGTGAACTACCATGTGGGTGCTGAGAATCAAAGCGGGGTCCTCTCTAAGAGCAGCATCTGTTGTTAACTGCTGAAACATGTCTCCAGCCCTGGACTTTGCTTTTCTACTTTAGGGAACGTGTCATGGTCAGAGAATAAGACAAAGCTAATGTTACGTTCATGTTTTACACAGGTTGTAAGCATCAAGAATGTCTTTCATCTTTGAGTGGATCTACAATGGCTTCAGCAGTGTGCTCCAGTTCCTAGGTAAAGCCATTTTCATGAAACACAGTGCAGGTTGCAACTACATTTCCTCTAACAGTAGTATCCAAGCTGCCTTTGGTAGGAAGAACACTTAAGACGTTCTTTTCTCTTACAGGACTTTACAAGAAATCTGGGAAACTTGTATTCTTAGGTTTGGACAACGCAGGCAAAACCACTCTTCTTCACATGCTGAAAGATGACAGACTAGGCCAGCATGTACCAACACTCCATCCCAGTAAGTTTCAAAGGTGACTTTCTGATTGATGGGCAGTGTCATGCATGGAGGATGCAGTTGATATAGTTCTTTTATTAACTGTGGTCCTGGAAGCAAGTTACTGTAGATATACTCAGGTCACCTACTTTGCATCCCTGGGACTTGTCACTGACTTTCTGACTAATTCGGTGATGAGACATAACTCCCATATTTGATCTTAAGCAGGAAACTTGGAGAAAGGGGAAATTGATGCTTCTTAAGGTTAAGAATATTTTCATACTGTACCCTTGTCTTTACACAATGAGAACTTGATTGTTTGCATTCGTCTTGGTTCTGAGTTCTAGCACTTGAACCTTTGGTTGGAAGTTTATTTCTTTCCTCCTTTCTGACACTTTCAGCTTCAGAAGAACTGACAATTGCTGGAATGACTTTCACCACTTTTGATCTCGGTGGGCATGAGCAAGGTAAGAGACAGAGTGACAGTGGTTTGTGAGACACCGCTGGGAAGCAGTGTGCCAAGAACCTTCTTTTTTTTAAGATTTCTTTATGTATGAGTGCTTCAACTGCACGTACACTGCATGCCAGAAGAGGGCGCCAGATCCCATTATAGATGGTTGGGAGCCACTGACCAGGTTGGTACAGATCTGTCATTTTAGCACCTCGGGGCTGAGGTGGAAAGATGGATAGTTCAAGACCAGCCCAGGCCACACACATTGTGAGACCCTGTCTTAGAACAATGACACACAAAAGACAGTGGCTAAACGTTGGACTCTGAATGCTGGCCTGAGTGTCTAGTACCTGCCAGGCCCCAGTACTGAGAGGTCTGTCAGCACGCTTACTCACTGTTAGGAGCTGCCATGGGAGTAGAACTCATGAACAGCTAAGTCATTAGCATTAGACGTGGAGGTTACAGAGTTCCTAGCTTTAGGGCCCGAGCTGGTCCGTTGTTCTTTTCTACATTTCCAGCAGTAGAACTGGTGGGGATTTCCGCAGTGTGAGCAGGGGGTCGTTGTGTTACACATCGGAGTGGAGTTGCTAGGTCTACACTTTGTCAGGGAAGGCAGAAACTCAGGCTTGGCTCATAGGCCATCAGCTTGCATCCTCTGCTCTAACTACTATAGCCAGGCCTTGGTGAGCTTAGCAAGTCTCCTTTTGTAGACCAGTAGTAGGTTATTCACTTGTCACCTGTAGTCTTGTTGATCTACAAATTTTGTCTTTTAGCACGTCGGGTTTGGAAAAATTATCTGCCAGCGATTAATGGTATAGTTTTTCTGGTGGACTGTGCGGATCATTCTCGTCTCATGGAATCCAAAGTTGAGCTTAATGTAGGTTTATGTTTTTATATATATATTTTTTTCTGTCTTGCCCTTAAGAAATACAAATTCAGTAGTACCAATACTTAATGTGATCAGAGTATTTGAAGAAAATACCTTTGTCTGAGATATGGTTTGTTTGTTTGTTTGTTTTTTAAGATTTATTTATTTGTTTGGACATACCAGAAGAGGGCATAGGATTCCATTACAGATGGTTGTGAGCCACCATGTGGTTGCTGGGAATTGAACTAAGGATCTCTAGAAGAGCAATCGGTCCTCTTAACCACTGGGTCATCTCTCCAGCCCAGGTTTGGGTTTTCTAAGATGTATTTATTTTATTTTATGTGTAGAGGTGTCTTGCCTGAATCTCTATATGGGTGCTGTGTGCTTGCCTAGTGCCTGAAGAGGCCAGAGGACACTGTATTCCCTGGAAATTGGACTAACAGATAATAAACTGTTATGAACCATCATGTGGGTGCTGGGAATAGATTGTCTGGAAAAGCAGCCAGTGTTCTTAACAACCACTGAGCTGTCTCCAGCCCAGTGAGATTTAGCTCTTCCGTGCCTGAGGAAGCTCAGCTTAAAGTTGGGTAAATGAATTTTCTAGTTCATATGATGAACCTGTATGGCCCAGGCACTCGCAGCACCCCTCAGCTGCACGTTGCCCTTTCTGTAGCCTTGGCATAGGGAAACTCTGGAGGAGTTGAGAGGCTTTGTACTTTTTTTAAGAAGACTTACTTATTCATGTATTTTATGAATGTAGGAGTTTTGTCTGCATATACCAAAAGAGGGCATCAGATCCCGTGGGACTTCAGTTATAGATGGTTGTGAGCCTCCATGTGGTTGCTGGGAATTGAATTCAGGACCTGAAAGAACATCCAATGTGTGCTTACTGGTGTACGCTCGCGTTCTCTCTCTCTCTCTCTCTCTCTCTCTCTATTTAATGTATGTGAGCACACTGTAGCTGACATCAGACACACCAGAAGAGGTATCGGATTCCATTAAAGATACTTGTGTGCCACCATGAGGCTGCTGGGGAATTGAACTCAGGACCTCTGGAAGAGGTCACTGAGCTGTCTCCAGCCAGTACTTTTAACTGCCAAGCAGTCTCTCCAATCCTGAGTTTTTGTGTTTTTGAATCTTTCTCCTACAGAGTCATGTGACAGACTGCATAGTTCGCTAGCATTCTTTGGTTTTCTATTCACTTTGGGTTTCCTCCTTTCTTAGGCTTTGTATAATGTTGCCTTATAATGCCTACTCCTTCACCCTTTAAATTAATGTTTATGCATATGAGTAGTTGCATGCATGTCTGTGTGTACACCACATGCATGCCAGTGCTCATGGAGGCCAGAAGGTGAAGTATCCCGCGGAAATGGAGTTACTGAACTGCCTTGTGGGTGCTGAGAACTGAGCCTCAGTCCTTTACAAGAGCAAGTGCTCTTAACCACTGAGCCAGCTCTCCGGCGCCCTTCTCTCTCGCCCGTGAATTTCTTTTATTCTTCTTGCTGTTTGAAACTCATGTTTTTGTTTTTTAATGTATGTTTCAAATGTTTAGGTCTCGTTTTGTGTGGGACTAGCTTCTTTCTTTTTAAATAATTTATTTAATTTTATTTTATGTCCATTGATGTGAGGGTGTCAGGTCCCTTGGAAGTGAGCTGCCATGTTTGTGCTGGGAGTTGCACCCAGTCTCTGGAAGAGCAGCGAGTGCTCTTAAACCACTGAGCCATCTCTCCAGCCCTGCTTTCCTTTCTTTTTTTATGCATTGCTGTTTTGTCTGCATGTATGTCTCTGTGAGGCTGTGGGGTCCCCTGGAACTGGAATTACAGGCAGATGTGTACTGCCATGTGGGTGCTGAGAATTGAACCTGGGTACTCTGGAGGGGCAGCCAGTGCTCTTCTCCCCAGTGCTGTAGCTCTGTCCCCTATTTTATACTCTTGATTTAATTTTTGTTTTATTAATTGACTTGTTTTTTGGTTTTTGTTTGTTTGTTTTTTGAGACAGGGTCTTGGTATGTAGTCCAGCCTGGTGTTCTTGGTCTCCTAAATGCTGGGATTAAGGAGTGTACCGCATGCCCAGCCAGTGTTAGCTCTGGCTCTTGGTCTTCTGCTTAGTTCTAAATGGAGGTATTCCTGAGGGTCTCCTCTTCCTCCATCCTCTTCTGCGTTGTAGTGGCTCCAGGTGGATCTCTCCTCCATACCTGCTGAGCTCCGGCCTCAGTGGAGGGAGACAGTGCTGCCTACCAGATGGTCCTTCCCACCATCCTGAACATGCTCTGGAAACCTATAGACTGTACATTCCCCCATCACCCTGCCATGCACTGTAATGCCAGAGGGGACTGCCACTCACTCCTCAGCTTTGATCCCTTCGGTGGTCTTTGTCACTTACAGGGAGAAATGTTCTCCCTTACTCTTCCTGTCTTATGAGACTCAGATGCCCCATCTTGAAATCTGCAGCAGCACTGTCTCCTCTTGTCTGCTTGATTGTTAGACTACAGTTCTTCCCAGAACCCATCCTTCAGTTGGATTTAGCAGATCATGTCTTAGGTGAGCACTGCACATAGCACTGGTTATCAAATCACTGTTCCGAAAGTGTAGATAGCTGGCCTTGGGACCACAGTCATTAGGAGCTAGTGGAGTTTACATTTTCAGACTGGCACTGTGATGTGGTTATCAGTTGCTATCACATTTGCTCTGTTGCTGTGTGCACAGCTGTGTAAATGTCTTAATCCAGTCATGTGGCGCTCTGTGTGGCTCTTTGAATTCTCACACTGTCACTGCCACTGTGTTCTTTCCTTCCACTCACCGAGCTTTGCCCGTCCCGTGGAGCACAGTTTCAGTTCCACATCTTGCCTAAGGTTTTGTTCAAGTGTGGGTTGTCCTGCTTCCCTGAACATTCTGGTGTGGACTTTCTGTCCAGTTTCTTGTGGCATCAGTCATCTGCTGTGTTCTGTTTATACCCAGGTTTGTTAACACACCCAGGGCCTTTCAGTTCTGTGCTCCTCTCAAAACCTAATGCCAAGATGAGCCAGCCGGTCGTTAGATGTGGGGTGCTACGGTTGTCAGATGTGGGGGCCGAGTGTTGGCTGAGGAAGTTAGTTTGTATTAGTGATGAACTTTCATTTTATAAGTTGCTCACTTGTTTTTTTTAATCCTTCTCTAGGCTTTAATGACTGATGAAACAATATCCAATGTGCCAATTCTTATCTTGGGAAACAAAATTGACCGGACAGATGCAATCGGTGAAGAAAAACTCCGTGAAATATTTGGGCTTTATGGGCAGACTACAGGAAAGGTAAGCGAAGAGTCCTCCGAAGACATGAGGCGGATACCATGTGACTTAAACTTGGCTGCATTTTCTTTTTCTTTTTTTGTGTTTTAAGACAGGGTCACTTGAGTGCAAATGTTTTATCGGGCATTTTCTTTAGCCATCTCCTTCCTCCTTCCTCTCCTCCTTTCTTCTTCCCTCCTTCCCAGTGATACAGAGGGCCTTGAGCTCAGGCCTTTGTATGTGCTAAGCAAGTGCTCTACCACTCATCCATACTCCTACCCTCTTCATCTGTTTTCTAATACCTAATAAATGAAGAAATGCTAGAAAAGGCAGTCTTCTTTTAATGTTTTATTTTTTATTTTATGTATGTGTATTTTGCTTGAGTGTGACTGTGTACCACGCATAATGTGGTGCCCATGGGTGTCAGAGGGTGGTGCTGCATACCCTGGAATTGGTGTTTGACAGATGCTTGTTAATCACCATTTGATGTTAATATTATTTTCAGATCAAAAAACTTTTTTACTATTTTGAGACAAGGTCTATGTAGACCAGGCTGGTCTTAAACTCAGAGATCTGTTGATCTCTGCCTCCCAGGTGCTGGGATTGAAGGTGTATGCCAGCATATCTGGCTTCAATCATTTTAAAGAATTTTCTGGGGCTGAGGAGATGGCTCAGCAGTTAAGAGCTTGTCTTGCACTTGTAGAGAACCCAAGTTTGGTTCTTAGCATACATGTTGGGCAGCTCACAGCCACTTGTAGCTCCAGCTCCAGGGAATCTGATCCCCATGGCCCCCATGGGCACTGCATTCCTGTACATCCTGTGGATGAATATCCTGTGGATATTCAGATATCCACATATACATAATTAAATGGATCTTTAAAAAGCATTCTAAGAGGCAGGTGGATTTCTGAGTTTGAGGGCAGCCTGGTCTACAGAGTGAGTTCCAAGACAGCCAGGGCTATACAGAGAAACCCTGCCTCGAAAAAAGCAAATAAATAAATAAATAAATAACCAGATTCATCTTCCTCTTGGGCTGGTGAGATGGCTCAGTGGTTAAGAGCACTGACTGCTCTTCCAGAGTCCTGAGTTCAATTCCCAGCAACCACATGGTGGCTCACAACCATCTGCAATAAGATCTGATGCCCTCTTCTGGTGTGTCTGAGAACAGCTACAGTGTACTTACAAATAATAAATAAATAAATCTTTAAAAAAAATAAATAAAAAGCATTCTATATGCTTTTCAGATATTAAGATCAAAGCACTTGGTCATCCTAGTGCTTCTTGCTGATAGAAGTGAAACTCTTACCCTATTTTACAAATGAGGAAACAGTACTTTGTTCATATCTGTGTGGCAAATGGATTCTAAAAGCATAAATAGAACTGGGATATCCTAGCTACATCAGTGTGCCCTACTGTCTATACTAGAATCTGAAGGGAGGCTCTGGTCTAGAAAGGCAGGCTGATGAGAGAGAAATGCAGAAATGTAAGCCAGGTACTTAGTGTGTGTGTACAGACTTGTTTATGTATGTAGAGACCTGAGGTCACTTTGGCTGTGATTCTCAGTAAAAGAATTTGGCACTCATTTATTTGGCTGGCCAGAGAGCTTCGGGACCCCACCTTTGTCTGTACTCTCCCAGCACTGGAGTCACATGTGTGCCTCCATGCCTAGCTTTGTATGGTGCTGGAGATGAACTCATGTCTCTACACTTGCAGTTACTGTCTGTGTGTGTTTGTGCTTTTGCATGTGAGGTCCTAACAGGCCTTTCTGGGTTTTGCCTCCCTTAGGGTAATGTGACTTTGAAGGAGCTGAACGCCCGCCCCATGGAAGTATTCATGTGCAGTGTGCTCAAGAGGCAAGGCTACGGCGAGGGTTTCCGCTGGCTTTCCCAGTATATTGACTGATTTTTGGACAGTGAAAATAAAGAGTTTTACTTCTGGACTGATCCTATTCACAGCTTCCTCATGGACTTTTCTAATAGAACAAGGAAAGCTCTCCAATCATGTATGGCATTGAGAAGCCACGCATCTGTCTACGCTCATTGCCCAGTGGTGACATGTGCTCTTCTCCACACTGCCTGCTGCTGCTGCCGGGCAGTGTGTGGGGACTGGGGCTGGCAGCATTTGCCAGGGAAAGCTGGGTGCCATCATGGGACACCTGAGAAGAAAAACACGTCTCACCACTGGTTGATTTCAAAAGAAAGTGATTCTATTTTTTAAAGAAAGTGTTGTTAATGTAATTGGTATCCCTCTCTAACTTTTTGAGTTTACAATTTACTTGGTCCAGATTTTCTATTCTTTTTTTTAACTAGTAAATGAAATTTAGATACTTCATACAATTATGAACCGATACCACATTGGAGGCCAGAACTCCTCTGTGTGACTTGCCTGTTGAGGGTGGTACCTGAGACAAGCGCCTGGAGAGGACAGAGCCTCAGCCTTCCCCCGGGTGGCCTCCACTGTGGTAAGGGGAGTCCTCATCTGGAGTGGGTGAAGTGTCATGATCACGTTGTCAACTTCGTTTGCAGTTACCGGTTTCAGCAGGCTTTGCTTTTATACTGTTGTAGAATTTCATCTCTCTGTAGCACCTTCCTTTTTTCACTGTAGATTATAAAAAGTGTCTTTTGCCTCATGAAAGAGTTAGGGACATCTCTCATGTAGACCCCCCTGCTGTGGGTGTGGCTCTGATACTTCTTCTAGAGGGACGGTTCTGAACAGGAGGATGCAGGTCAAAATCAGCAGCTTAAGGCTCTGAATTCTTTGAGATGCTACCTATCTGATCTAGCAGCAATGAGAGAACCTAGGAAAACCTCTCAGGGGGCTCTGTGTTTTCCCCTTCAGAAATAACAGAAAACCCAGATGACCATTGACAGCAGCGAGTACTAGCATGGAAACAGCAGTGGCCCTGTTAGGATCGTGAACAGGCTTTTTATATATAGCATTTGGTTTTCTTGCTTCCGCGTGTGATGTTAACTTTATATTCTCCCCTTGAGTGGATGAGAGGAGACGGTCTGCAGATGGGAGGGTGTCTTGATTCTGATTTCCTTGAATGCAGGGTGAGGGTAGGTTTTTAAGTGGATATTCTGTATTCTGACAGGCATGTGCCCAGCAGGAGGGTAGGGAAGGTGGGAGCATACTCCTGGAGAGTGAATTACCAAATTTTAGTTTTGAGCACTGAGCCCATGTGTGGGACAGTGTTCTGTTACACTGCTGGGTTTCCAGTGCAGAGGCTTGGTGAAGTGTCTGTCTGCAAACTGCATGCATTGCGTTCACCCACGTACAGCTGGGATGAGAACTGTCGGTGTGGAAGGGCCTGTTGTTAAAGCCCTGAATGAGCTGGGTAGGTAACTGCTGTGCCCTTCATTGCCTTTGGCTAAAGACTGTCCACATGTCTGTCCAGGCACATGACGGGCGTGATGGCCTCCGTGTTGGATTCCTCATTTATCTTTCTTGTTTGTCCCTAATTGCTTGGTAGCAACCTAGAAGACTGGACTCTGCCCAGGTTGGCTCTTTGTGAAAGTGGTTCATTCTGGCCACTGGAGAAAGAGATGGCTGAGAAAAATGGCACCAGTCTGTCTCATGCTGCACAGAACACCATCTTAAATAAGCTGGCCAAAAGAGGTTACCGCAGCAAGCGCAACCCCACCTGAGGGCCAGGGCCCTGCCCAGGGGTTCCAATGAACTGAGACTCTTCATTCTGTTTATCAGAGTGCACCTACGTCCTGTTTCAGCAAAAGTAAAACTGTCATTTACAAAAGGTCAGTCTGTATCCTAAGCATTTTAATAAAAAGCTAAAATGAGCTTGCCTCCTTTTCTTTTTCATTGATTTGTTCTGAGTGAACATGCAGTGATGGGAACACCAAAACCAAAAATTCTTCCTTACATATAGGGAGGAATATTTAAAGAGAATGTGAGTCTTGAATTGCTACCAGGATAAAAGGCAAAGTAAAAAAGGCTGGGCACTAGTAGCCAGCGCAGTACTGTGCGATCATGCCGTGGCTGATCACCCTGAGGCTCTTGGTCTTCTTTCAGCAGAGTGCTAACGACTCTGCTTGCACACACTAGGGCAGAGTCATTCAGTAGCCCCAGTGAATCATTTCAGAGCCACACGTGGCAGAACCGAAGTCTGATTCCACATTTACATTACAGTTGCTCATAGAAAGCACCAGAAGACAGAACAAAATCCAAAACACAGCATGCTGGATGTATCCTGAGATCACCTGTACAGGGGAAGGAGACTGGTTCTGTGGGCAAAAGGTATGTTTGCTGGGGACGGAGAACGACCTGAGAGAGGCTAGTTCTGAGGGCCTTAACACAAGAGGCTGGTGGCTGACCTGGACTGTCTGTACTGTGATCTGCCCTAAACAGAAAACCTTGATCAAGAACAGTGGGGCGCGCTGGAGGCTTGAAGGGCATCAAGGGAGAATTATTGGATTCTAGAGTCTTAATTGCCAGGAAGTTGGGGAAAGTAGATCTTGTCATCTGTGTCTGCAAACCCAGGACTGCCTGCTCTGAGAAGGGTTTCTCTGTGTAGCCCTGGCTGTCCTGGAACTCACTCTGTAGACCAGGCTGCCCTCAAACTCAGAAATCCTCCTGCCTCTGCCTCCCAAGTGCTGGGATTAAAGGCGTGCGCCACCACCGCCCGGCCATTCTGGTCTTTTCAAAGTATTTGCCTCTGATCTAATATAAATCCTGAGTGGTGGTTAGAAATGTCATGTGAAATACGCATGCTTGGTTGTATAATACATGGTAAAATAGTTTAACCCGTGGATGAAGTAAAACTGTAACCCCTGGACTCTAGGGAGGATGTAGGCAGAAGGGATGCCAAAGTTCGATGCCAGTGTGGGCCAAAAAGTGGCACCCTGTATCAAAACAATTCTAAAAGCTATGTATTGTGGGAATTTTAATAACTGTCCTAGGAGTAATTTGTGAATCGTATGCCCCCTAGTGGATTGTTGTAGGATTTACATTTTTAAAGTAGAGTCTGGCTTGGTGGCTCACGCCTTTGATCCCAGGGTTTGGGAGGTAGACAGGTGGATCCCTGAGTTCGAGGCCAGCCTAGTCTACAGATCGAGTTCCAGGACCAAGCAGAGAACCCTTATCTCGAAAATCCAAAATAAACAAATAAATGTACATGTGTATTTATGTATGTATATATTAAATCAACCAAGAGTGCCCTTGGCCCATATTGTCCCATTATCAGGGAAGGAGGTTGCTTCCATCTATGAAGTGGAATCCAGTTATTAGCCGGCCAAGTACAAGATTCGACTGGGGAGTGTCGCCCTTGTCGGTCTCCCTGTGACGCTTCACGTCAATCGCCCAGGAGGTTTCTTTTCATCGCTCCCCCCACCCCAACCTCTGCCGCCCCTCACCCAAGGATCCCGGGTCCTATACATTAAGAAGGCGGGGAAAGGAGGATTGGCCTACCAGGAATAGCATCGGTAGCCAATCGGGACTCGGCGCTGTGCCCAGCCAATAGGGGCTGTCGCTTGGGGCTTAGCCAATCGGGCTCGGCGAGGAGGCCTGAGTCAGAGTTTGCGCCAGTCGCTCGGAGGTGACAGCCGTTGTGCGCCGTCTTTGGCGAAGCCATGGGGCGGCAGTGGGGCCCCTCTATGAGAGTGGCGGAGCAGGCGGGCTGCGTGGTGAGCGCCTCGCGGGCAGGACAGCCCGACGCGGGCTCGTGGAGCTGCAGCGGGGTAATCCTGAGCCGCAGCCCAGGCCTAGTGCTGTGCCACGGGGGCATCTTCACCCCCTTCCTGCGCACGGGCAGCGCGGCTCTGACCCGGACCGGCACCGCCTTCCTGCCAGGCGACAGTTGCAGCGATGACCTGCGCCTCCACGTGCAGTGGGGACCCACGGCTTCCAGCCCCTCCGCTCGCGCGGATGAGGAACTCCCGGGGCTGTGCACGCCTCAGTGCGCAAGCCTGGGCCTCGACCCCGGCGCCCCGAGCCGGGCCCGCGCGCGGCCCCTGCAGCCCCCGCGGCCGGCCAAGCTGCTCCTGCTTCTCAGCTGCCCGGCCTTCCGCTCGCATTTCGCGCGGCTCTTCGGGGCCGAGGCGGCCGATCAGTGGCACTTCGTGAGCTCGGCGCCCGACGACGCGGTGTCGGAGGAGGAAGAGGAGGACCAGCTGCGCGCGCTCGGCTGGTTCGCCCTGCTGAGGGTGCAGCGGGGCGCGGCGGCGGAGGAGAGGCGCGGGCCGACGGTGACGGTGGCACCGCTCGGGGCCGTGGCCAAGGGCGCACCGCTGCTGGCTTGTGGCTCTCCGTTCGGTGCCTTCTGCCCGGACATCTTCCTCAACACGCTGAGCCGGGGCGTGCTCAGCAACGCGTCCGGCCCGCTGCTGCTCACCGACGCGCGCTGCCTGCCGGGCACGGAAGGCGGCGGAGTGTTCGCGGCTCGACCCGCGGGCGCGCTGGTGGCTCTGGTGGCCGCGCCGCTCTGCTGGAAGGCCCGCGAGTGGGTGGGCCTCACGTTGCTGTGCGCCGCCGCCCCGCTGCTTCAGGTGGCCCGCTGGGCGCTCGCCCACCTGCATCCCGGCTCTGCTTCTCTGTCAGTGCTGCTGCCGCCACCCGAGGTGGGCGCGCCACGGGGCCTGGCCCCGCGCGATCTCGGACCCCCGTGGGCAGCTGCGGCGGTGCTGGTGGAATGTGGTACCGTGTGGGGCTCCGGAGTGGCCGTGGCGCCTCGCTTGGTGGTGACCTGCCGTCATGTGGCACCCCGGGAAGCAGCCAAGGTCTTGGTACACTCCTCTACACCCAAGTAAGGCCCAGGACTGCCCACCCACACGAGGCCCCCAGTGTTAGAGACCTCGGTTCTTTTTTTTTGGGGGGGGGTTTCAAGACAGGGTTTCTCCGTATAGCCCTGGCTGTCCTGGAACTCACTCTGTAGACCAGGCTGGCCTCAAACTCAGAAATCCGCCTGCCTCTGCCTCCCAAGTGCTGGGATTAAAGGCATGCGCCACCCTCTGTTCATTTTTTGACAACCAGGATCCCCCCTCCCCTACCCCACCCCTCATAAGGTGATCTGGACCTCTTGATAGGGCCCAGTGAAGCTTGAGCAAACCGTCAGGTACAAGCGACCCTTAGCCTGGGAACGCGTGGGACTATGGGCAGGTAGGAGAGCGTGCCTTTGAGCCCTTTAACTATCGTGAAACCCTTGGAGCAGCTTCTCTGTCTCTTGGCTTTGCAGCTTAGGCCCCCATTAAAGCCCTTTGACCATAGAAGGCTTACCCTAAGAACTTGAACCCTGTAAGTGATAAACGAAGGCCCCGACTGATGTGACCTAGCTAGTGAGGGCTCCCTTAGAGCCTCACCAGGACTGCCTTGTCACCTGAAGATGAAGCAAGATCGGCCTAATTAGAGCATAGGGCTTGGACCCATGGGTGGATATGAGCAGCCTTAGGATGCAGTTAGGCAGGGACTTTACGATCAATTTATTTCCTTTGTAGAGAGTCACCTTTGCCCTCCTTTTCTTGCTCTGGCAGGAGGCCAGTGGCCTTGGCTTCCTGCCATGGTTGTCTATGGTTCTGTGTCCTCTGTTGCCCCAGATACTTAACTTAGGACCAAGGAGCACCTTGGCTTTAAGCTTGGCCCTTGCCTATCAGCCCAGGCCTCTCTGAACTTCTGAGGTTAGCCCTGTATGCTAGTAAAGCCCAGCTTTGCCAGAGCCCCCATGGGGCGGGCAACCAAACAGCTATAGTTTCCTAGTGAATGCCTAGGATGATTGCCTATGGTGTGTCCCCAGCTTCTCGCTCTCCCTTTGATTGCTGGTCTTAAGGACATCACCAGGATTTTCTGGAAGCAGATACCCTGCAGAGTAGGTAGGAGGGTGCCCCTGTGTCTGGTCTGCATAGTGAGTTCCTGGACATCTAGGGCTATGGAGAGAGACCCTGTCTCAAAAAAGAAGCCTCCTCCCCCCCCCACCCCCCCACCCCATGCCTGCCCAGGAGTAAAGCAGTACAAAGTTGGTTTTGGTTTGGTTTTGTTTTGTTTTCGAGACAGGGTTTCTCTGTGTAGCCCTGGCTGTCCTGGAACTCACTCTGTAGACCAGGCTGGCCTCGAATTCAGAAATCCACCTGCCTCTGCCTCCCAAGTGCTGGGATTAAAGGCGTGTGCCGCCACCACCTGTCCAATACAAAGTATTTGTTAGGCTCATCCTGGCTCCTTACTGTTTGCTCTGTGACCTTTAGGAAGGTTGCTTGGCCTGTCTGAGCCACAGCTGCACCATCTAAAGGGGACAATACCAGGGCTTTGTTTGTAGGTTTAAGAGGAAGAAGTGAGACTGTGTCCAGGCATCAGCAAGGCCTGCTTACAGCACTCACTAGGTTATGGTAAAGCATACACAACTTTGTATAGAAGTGTGCTGTGTTGGTAAAGCGCATTTGGTTAAGTGTAGGTTTCAAGGCTGACACCCATACCCATATTCTGACTTCAATCCAAACATACACAGTCTCTCTCTCCTTCACTCCCTCCCTCTCAAAATAAGACAGACTCTCCATATGCCCAGAGCTCACAGAGATCTGCCTGCCTCTGCCTCCCAAGTGTTAGGATCAAAGGTATGCACCACCACAGCCAGCCCATTCCATGACTTGTCTCTCATATTGCTCTTTCCCCAGTGCTAAGGCAACAGAGGGCTAGCTTGTCACTTGTTTCCTGTGTCCCCAGGAATGTGGCAATCTGGGGACGAGTGGTGTTTGCCACTCAGGAGACCTCTCCATATGACATAGCAGTGTTGAGCCTGGAAGAGGACCTGAATGATGTTCCCACGCCTGTCCCTGCTGGGCACTTCCATGAAGGTAAAGGACAAAGGGTCCAAAGTGATGGGGGACCAGGACCCCAGGCAGGAGTCAGTGTTGACACTAATCATGCCAGACAGGATAGTCAGCAGGCAGGAATGGGCAAAGCCTGCCAAGCAAGGGACTTGGGAGCTTGGGTGGGGGTTCTCAGACTTCCCTGTATATCAGTCATTGACACCCCACATGCTGAGCCAAGTGGGTACCTTACTGAGGGCCTGAAGCAGAGGAGTGATATGGGGCCCTGGGCCTTGGGAACTCCAGTGCCATAATTTGGGTGGCATGACTTAGATTTATTTTTTATATTTTGAGACAGAGTCATAAGTAGCCCAAGCAGGTGGTAAACACCCCAGATGGCCAAGGCTAACTATGAACTTCTGATCCTCCTGCCTCTTCTTCTGGGGTTACAAATGTGCTATCACACTCATTTCATGGGATACTGGGGATGCAACCCAGGGTTTGTGCATGCTAGGTAAGCACTCCACTGACTGAGTTACATCCCGAGCCGCAAAGATTCCATTTTGTATGGTGACAAAAGAGAGAGGTCCTCCGGATTAGCATCTCTCCTCTGCTGCTGGTATTCTTACATTTTTCCTTCACACACACACACACACACACACACACACACACACACCCTCTCAGTTTGCCCCTTGGTCACATGGGGCTGCTGCACCTTCTGGTGCAGTGAAGACTGGGTGAGATGTGCCTTGTTCCTTCACAGCACTTGGAGAAGGGAGCTGGGGCTGGGTATGGCCACATCAAGAGATTTGATCCCAGAGAGAGATGGATATTGACTACAGGTGTGAGCTAGGTGACAATAGCCCTAAAAGTCACTACCCCGCTCAGGAAAGGAGTGAGGGCCAGGGGGGCCCGCCTGATGCCCCAGAATACTGGCTGGGTACATGCAACTGGGGACAGGATGAATTCTCAATCTCCCTGCAGGGTTCCTGGGGAAGGTGCCTAGGAGTGTGGAAGGGGATGAGCAGGGGAGAGGGCTAGACCTTTGGAGAGGGTAGGATGTGAGTGGTCATAGAGTAGAGATACACAGCTTCTTTCTTCTCCTTTCTGGCAGGTGAGCCTGTCAGCGTGGTGGGCTTTGGTGTGTTTGGCCAGGCCTGCGGGCCCTCGGTGACCTCAGGCATCCTGTCGGCCGTGGTGCACGTGGATGACACCCCAGTGATGCTACAGACCACGTGCGCCGTGCATGGTGGCTCTAGTGGAGGACCTCTCTTCTCCACACGCTCGGGGGACCTCCTGGGTAACTAGCTCCTTTCATCCCAAATCTGCTTGTTGTCCGAGCCTTGATCCTGCCAGTGGTAGCCAGTGGTAGCCTGTGGTAGCCTGCCAAACATCTTGGGAGGCCCTTCTGGGATGATGGTGGATCTTGTGCTGAAGTGGACCAGTGTTTTTCAGCTTATCTGCTTCTGGGGTGGGGGTGGCCCCTCTCCTGTGTCTGGCCACCGCTATGACCTTAAGTAAGGCCACTGAATCTCATTTAGATTATGAAATTTAGGGTTGGGTTAGTCTGAGGGTCACAAACTCAAAAGTCTACAGAGCTAGGCTTGTGAAGTAGTGAGTGAGTGCATAAAACAGCACAGTGGGGGTGGGGGGGCAGAGCAGAGCAGGGGTGAATGGCCATGCACTGCAGCTGTCACTGAGAAGCCAAGTGATGAGCCAGGGTGTCTCAAGAAGAGAGGAGGTTTTTTGTTTGTTTTGTTTTTTTGGTTTTTTCCAGACAGGGTTTCTCTGTGCAGCCTTGGCTGTCCTGGAACTCACTCTGTAGACCAGAGAGGAGCGTTTTTACTGACTTTGTTTTACTTTGAGACAGGGTCTTGTGTTACCTGGGCTGGCTTCGAACTCAATATATAGCCAAGCATGACCTTGAACTCCTAATTCTCTTGTTTCTACCTCCCAAGTACTGGTATTACAGGCGTACACCACCGATTTTTTAAGCTTTGGTGATGAATGCAGGATTCTTAAAAACAGAGTTGGTAGAGCGTTTGCCCTGGGTTTGATCTATAGTGCCCAAAAAAGCAACCAGTGAAAGAACACCACTGACAAACTGGAGTCTGGTTGGTTAGCAAGGCTAGGCAGAGGCCTCCGCACGCAGCCTTCCCTGTTGTGTGTGTAGCACTGCTTGGCCAGGGCTGGCCTCCGGCTGCTGTTCCTGTTCTAACTTTTGTCTCCTATAGTGATAAACCTTACTCTTGGCAGTCGGTCCGTGTGCATTTGTTCTAAGCTTGAGTGTATAGTTAAGTCAGTCTTAGAATCGTAAGCCCGCCTTTTTGTGAGCCACAACTGTAGCAGGTGTCCGAGCACTTGTGGGCAGGTTCTTTTTCTTTCTTCAAGGCCAGCTCTCACTCTTAGTTCAGGCTGTCCTTAACTTGCCGTGTGGACCAGATAGGTCTTGAACTCAGAGCAGTTCTCCTGACTAAGCCGTTTGAATGCTGGGATCATAGAGTCACAGTCAGCTTCCTCCACCCCCTTTTCTCAAGCCTAAAAAACTGACTAAATTTGGGCAGTGGTGATGGGCACCTTTAATCCCAGCACTCAAGAGGCAGAAGTAGGTGAAAGTCTTGCATTTGAGGCCAGCCTGATCTATACAGAGCATGTTCTGGGACAGCCAGGGATACACAGAGAAATCCTGTCTTGAAAAACCAAAACGAAAAACAAAAGTATGATTAGTTTATGTGTATGAGTGCCTTATCTGCATGTATATAAGTACACATCATGTACATGCCTGGTGCCTGTGGAGGAGTTACAGGTGGTGGTGGTTTGTGTGTGTGTGTGTGTGTATGTATACATATATACATATATACATACACACATATATATATATGTAACTATAGGTGCACATGCTTATGCACTACGGTGTAAGTATGGAGGTCAGGGCCACTTTCAGGAGTAGGTTGTCTCCTGTCATGTGCACCAGGTGTCTGACTCAGGTCCTCCGGCTGTGGGGCAGTATCTTTACCCGCTGCCCAGTTTTTGCTTTATAGTGGCTTGTTGATGCTGAGTGTGGTGGTGCACACCTAAATCCCAGCACCAGAGGGAAGAGGATTAGAAACAAGTATCCAGGGGTGGGAGAGATGGCTCAGAGGTTACGAGCACTGACTGCTCTCCCAGAGGTTCCGAGTTCAATTCCCAGCAAACACATGGTGGCTCACAACCATCTATGATGGGATCTGATGCCCTCTTCTGGTGTGTCTGAAGACAGCTACAGTGTACTCACATATAATAAAATAAGTAAATCTTTTTTTTTTTTTTTTTGGTTTTTCAAGACAGGGTTTCTCTTATAGCCCTGGCTGTCCTGGAACTCACTTTGTAGACAAGGCTGGCTTCAAACTCAGAAATCTGCCTGCCTCTGCCTCCCAAGTGCTGGGATTAAAGGTGTGCGCCACCACCACCAGGCTGTAAATCTTTTAAAAAAGAAGGAAAGAAGCGAATGTCCATTGGAGGCGAGATGTGGTAGTGCATGCCTTTAATCTCAGCACTGGGGAGGCAGAGTTAGGAGGATCTCAGCATAGCTGCCAGCGGCCACGGGGTTACTGGGATCCTGAAAGGAAAGATGGGTAGGACGGCGAGAGAAGAAGACCAAGACAAAGTTCCTGATCAAGGCCCAATGTTTACTATGAGTCTGAGATTAAAATGTGTGTGTGTGTGTGGGGGGGAACCCTAGGTGGGCTAGCCAGCTGTGGCAAAGACAAGGTCAGATTCAATGTGGTCAAGGCTGGGGGAGGGCACAGTTCCTCTCTTTATTTATTAAAAATTAGCTGGACTGGGGAATAACATTTACTTATGCTCCATGGTCCTTCCTGGGAATTATGGTGGCTGGCTGACTCGTCTGTCTTATGACTAGATCTTAATGGTCTCCCTCTTACCCGTCCTAGAGGTCACAGACAGCTTATTTGTGTTTATTTGCCCAAACACAGCCTTTTAGTGTTTATTATGAACAAACACGGCCTCTTGGCACATGCCTCTATCTTAGGTTGAAGAAAGCCGTAGATCTAGAGGTCCGTCCTTGACTGCTGGCCCTCATAACACACCTTTTTCCCATTCAGACCAAAGCCACAGTTATGTGCTTAATGCATTTCTTCATAACAACGAATAACTGCCATATCTGAGCTTTTCTGAAGGCAAGCAGAGCTGTATGTTGGCAACTGGCCTACTTGAAATACAAAGTCAAAAGTTAAAAGCAACAGGATTAAAGTTGTCTGTGGGTATGTCCCAAGCGCTCAATTCAGTTGTAAATTAGCAACAGATCAGGCCCAAGCTCTGGCCTCCCAGTGTGGAGGAGGTGGCTTTGAGAATCAACAGAAAAACTGTTACTTCTCAGGAAATAGTGGTAAGAGCTAGGTAAGCCTGGCTGATAAAGATTTTTAGCTATCTCCATAATTGGAATCTCCAATATTGGATTTATTTCTAGACCAGTTCATGATTGTGTCACAAAAATTGGTCAGAGTAAAGGAAATGGAAGAGTCATTATAACTCCTCCTTTTCATTAATTTTTCTAAGTCAGTTTCCACAGTCTCCATGTTCTTTGTCCCACAAGGTCTAAAAGCTTGAAGCAAGGCAGCTTGTTTAATCTGGGACATAGGAAGCAAAAGTGGGTCAAGAACATAGACCCAGTACAGCTTTCCCATCACCATAGTCAGGGCACTGAGCAAGCTCACTGGTCAGCATTATCGTCACACCAATCACTCTGCCAGCTAGCAAGCTCTTGCAGCATTCTGTGGAAAAAAACAAACAAACAAACATGCCCTCTTCCCCATATTAAATACTCGATCAGGATCATGCCATATGCCAATAAGTACATCCTTCCGCTTCACCTAGACATGAGTATGCCTAGTTGCAGGATGCTATAGATACTCAGCAAAGGGTTCTTTGTCATCCAATTTTTTAAAAAAGATGTATTCATTTATTATATGTAAGTACACTGTACCTGTCTTCAGACACTCCAGAAGAGGGCGTCAAATATCATTACAGATGGTTGTGAGCTACCATATGGTTGCTGGAATTTGAACTCAGGACCTTTGGAAGAGCAGTTAGTGCTCTTAACCACTGAGCCATCTCTCCAACCCCTGTCATCCAAATTTTAAAAATAAAAATTGTGGCTCTCTGGCGGTGACTACCTCCCTACAAGAGCATGCCTCTCGCAAAGGATCTCCTTCGTCCCTCTCCAGAAGAGGAGAAGAGGAAACACAAGAAAAAGTGCCTGGTGCAGAGCCCCAATTCCCACTTTATTGATGTGAAATGCCCAGGAAACTATGAAATCACGGTCTCTAGCCATGCACAAATGGTAGTCTTGTGTGCTGGCTGCTCCACTCTCCTCTGTCAGCCTGCAAGGTAGCAGGTAGAAAAGCAAGGCTGACAGAAGAATGCTCCTTCAGGAGGAAGCAGCACTGAGAGCCCCCTGAGAGCCCCCGATTGAAGATGAGTGGGAACCTTCCCAATAAACACATTTTGGATATTAAAAAAAAAAAGTGTGATTTAAAAAATGTGCACAGGCATATAATTCCCCCTTTTTTGTTTTTTGGGTTTTTTTGTTTTGTTTTGTTTTGTTTGAGACAGGGTTTCTCTATATAAGCCCTGGCCGTCCTAGAACTCACTCTGTAGACCAGGCTGGCCTTGAACTCAGAAATCCTCCTGCCTCTGTCTCCCAAGTGCTGGGATTAAAGGCGTGCACCACCACCGCCTGGTTCTTTTTTGTTTTTTTTTTTTTGTTTTTTTAAAGCCAATTTTTTAGAGTCCCATGCACACATTCAACAATTCCTTGTCTCTGAGAATTATAAGGAATTTCAGTAATATGGGTAACATTTAATTGTTGACAAAACATCTCAAATGACAAAACATCCCAAATGTTTGATTGTAATAGCCATGATCTGTTTTAATCTGATTTGGAACACCAAACAGAAAAATAATGTAGGCAATAACTAATTACATTTTTAGTTGTTTTTCTTGTTAAGGCAGTTGTAACTAGAAAGCCTGAAAAGGTATCACTCGTCACATGTGCATATTTTATTTTTCTAAAATCAGAAATAAGAGTATCCATTTGCAATAATTGATTAAGTATAAGTCCTGGAGAAATAAGACCACTATGTGATACAGGTAGAAACTAAGGACATTGAGAACAAATCTTTACAATTTGACATGTACATTCTCTAAAAATACCCAATTATTATCTCAAGCCATTACTATTTTGATGATGTAAAGAATGAGACTATATGGACAATTGTTCCTGTGTAAGGCCTAAAATCTGCCTGGGATACAAACCTGCTGTGGCATTGCCTTAAGGGGTCTTGTCCAGGCAGTCCAAGATGAGTTCTTAAATGTCCAAAGACAGCCCTTTAAAGGAACAGTACTTTCTCTTAACTTGAGTTGTATACATATAAATAATTGCAAAATTTGAGTATTAGCAGTATCTAAAAAAAGGAACAGTTTCAAGCAATTATAAACCCTGAGGGCTCACATTCTCTGTCTCTCTGTCTCTCTCTCTGTCTCTCTCTCTCTCTCTCTCTCTCTCTCTCTCTCACTATATATATATATATATATATATATATATAATGAGAGATAGCATACATATATATGTGCGCATGATTTTAGCACTTTAAAACAATGACTATGGGTTGGTGAGATGTCTCAGTGGGTAAGAGCACTGACTGCTCTTCTGAAGATCCTGAGTTCAAATCACAGAAACCAAATGGTGGCTCACAATCACCCGTAATAAGATCTGATGCCCACTTCTGGTGTGTCTGAAGTCAGCTACAGCGTACTTATGTATAATAATAAATCTTTAAAAAAACGAACAGTGAGTACAGCACATAGTTTAATTATTTGTGCTAAAGTAGAAGGAAACACAAGAGAATAAACTTGTGATCTAATCACATATATTTCTCTCCCATAGAAGGGCTGTTTATAAATACAGTAGATGTACTCTTTTTAATTTTTTTTAGTTTTTTGAGACAAGGTTTCTCTTATAGCCTGGCTGTCCTGGAACTCACTCTGTGGACCAGGCTGGCCTCGAACTCAGAAATTCGCCTGCCTCTGCCTCCCAAGTGCTGGGATTAAAGGCATGCGCCACCACTGCCCGGCTTAGTAAATGTATTCTTTATGGGATGCATACATAAATTTACAGGAGATGTAAAAGCATACATACAAGCAAATTTTAACAATTTATCTTTTAGATAATTATTATCAATTTTGCCTAAAAATTTACTATGTAATAGGCTAAATATCAATCAATATTCTGCAGTAACCAATTTAATTGCTGTTTGAAACAAGGAATAGATGTCTTGTCAGGCTTTTAAGACATTCAACATTCTTTCCAAAATACTTTCATGATTCTATCCTACAATTCTTTATTGACACCACAACAGCTTCACAACAGGATGTTAAAACTTTACTTGGAGATGAAGAAAGATGAATGAATCCACATCAATGTTCTCTTTAGCCAAAGAATTGCCGTGGGCAAGTTGAGTAGCAACAACTAGCCCTTGATTACAATCGATTACAGTTGATAACAATTGATTACAGAAGCTTCCTCTACTTTCTGCAAAGCTCCCTGTCTCTCACCAGTTAATTTGCATCCCCCTTGACAATATCCAACAAAGGCTTAAGTCCTCCTGTGGTGAGGTTAAGGTGAGGTCTTAGCCAAAAGACATCTCCTGGAAGCCTTTGAAAATAATTTGAAGTAATCAAATCATCTTTTCTTTCTTGAATTTTCTGTGCCACAACCCTTTTTTTGTTTTTTTGTTTTTTGTTTTGTTTTCTAGACAGGGTTTCTCTGTGTAGCCCTGGCTGTCCTGGAACTCACTCTGTAGGCTAGGCTGGCCTCGAATTCAGAGATCCGCCTGCCTCTGCCTCCCAAGTGCTGGGATTAAAGGCATGAACCACCACTGTCCAGCTGTGCCACACCCTTTCTAGGATATAACTGAGGCCCCAAATATTTTTCTTTTTTCTTTTTTTTTTTTTTAAGATTTATTTATTTATTTATTATATGTAAATACACTGTAGCTGTCTTCAGATGCACCAGAAGAGGGCGTCAGATCTCATGATAGGGTGGTTGTGAGCCACCATGTGGTTGCTGGGAATTGAAGTCAGAACCTCTGGCAGAGCGGCCAGTGCTCTTAGTAACTGAGCCATCTCTCCAGCCCCCAACTCCTTGTTTGTTTGTTGGTTGGTTGGTTGGTTGTTGGAGGAGGGCTGTTCTTTGGGTGTTTTGTTTTGTTTTGTTTTTGAGACATGGTTGCTCTTTGTATCCCTGGCTGTCCTCAAAACTTGATCTGTAGACCAGGTTGGCCCTAAACTACATTTGCCTTTGCCTTCTGGCTTCTCGCTCCAGTGTAATTCACTGTAGCTGTCTTCAGATGCACCAGAAGAGGGCGTCCGATCTCATCACGGATGGTTGTGAGCCACCATGTGGTTGCTGGCAATTGAACTCAGGTCCTTCAGAAGAGCAGTCATTGCTCTTAACTGCTGAGCCATCTCTCCAGCCCCAAGGCCCCAAATATTGAAGAAGATATTGCCTCTGAAACTTTTCTGGAGTAACAACTACCTAAAAAATTTTAAAGCTCGTTGTATAAGATCAAAGGTAGTAAAATTCCCCTTCAGATTAGGTAATAAACAACATACACTAAAAAATTCAAAGTCCTAGCTTTTTTTTTTTTAAGATTTATTTATTTATTTTATTATTTTATGCATGTGCGTACACACTGTAGCTGTACAGATAGTTGTGAGCCTTCATCTGGTTGTTGGGAATTGACTTTTTT